>NC_090922.1:1313932939-1314175439 GCF_040938575.1 Ambystoma mexicanum
AAAATGCTTAGACGCAGAGAAAATAACCTTGAAATGAGAAACTGTGTGCGATTCACATATTCTCCAATGGAAACAACTTAAAGTCAATTACCGACAAAATGACGTTCAGTTGTTGACTATACGAGAACGAGACAGGGCTTCCTTGTGATTTGTCATGTGTTTGCTTTCTTTTTAAAGGTTTATTTAAACCAATACAAATAAAAAATAAAAAAGTAGTCCCAGTTAGGCTCCCCCCTAATCTAGGACATTATGCATATTGCTGTCAAAATTTGTGTCGGATTTTCCAGAAAATTGAATTGCCTGTGTTTTTCCCACTTCCACATCCTTTTAAGTAACAGGGGAAACGCCATAGATTAGACCCAAAACAAGCGTTAAGGTTCTATTTAGTCAGGACAGCATCTTTTTGCTGGGATGACCAGCTGTTTATTGCATTTTTGCTCTTGAGCAGTGACCAAAAAACAATATCATGCTCGATTGTTTTTTGTATAGCAGAATGCTATGCGAAGGCAGAAAAGGAGGGACCATAGGGTATTTGGGCCCATTCCACAAGGCGGTTGGCTGCGTTGCAAAGGGGTGTGCCAGAAAGAGATCTGTCAATCCGCCACAGGGACTGCCTTACGCACATTTGCAAAACATTACAGTCTGCATCTGGCTTGGGCAGATATGCTCGTTTTCAGCAGAGCAGTATTGCAGACTTTGTTGATTCAGAGGTTTCACACCCGGATTCAGTTACTGCTGTGTGTATCAAGTTGAGGAATATGTGGGAGAGTGCAATCCATTGAATTACTTACTGGAAAAAAAATTATCTGCATTAGTCTCCCATAGATTCCTCATTACCCTCCCTTCTGAAAGCTTCAGTAGGCTTCTGTGGGTGAATGATAAGATGAATGTGTGCTCAGTGTGCGCTAATTGGACCACCTGTTCCCTTGGCCTCTATGTGTGGCTATTGTCTCAAAATATATGAATTTTGTAAAGAGCGGAAACAAAGGTTTGTTAGATTTGTTGTGAGGAACTAAGGTTGTTTTTTTTCAATGTGTCTGCTGTAAGTAGGACTGTTGATGTCCTGCCCAGAGTCGAAGCATGCAAAACCCTCTAAGAGCAGCTGTCTCTGGAGGATATCTAATCAAGATGATACATTTGTGGGAGAATGCAATCCATTGAAAAAATCCTACTGGACCTAGGAGAATAACAAATCAACACAAGAGAAGTTCCTATAAAACAGTGTCAGGATGGCAGGTACATTGAATTAAGTAAATGAGGTATGAGTAATATAGTCCTGAGTTCCATGTCCATTTCCTATTCTAATCTGAAAAGCTACGGGTGTCCACACCCAGGACAGCTTCCTTCAAACCATGCAAACTTAGGGAGTTGTTGAGTGCTCTAGCACACTTTTTGATTTGCTCTTAGCAGATGATCCTAATGTTGAGTAGCCCCTTCAGTAATCTATAGCCATGATGCATTCCTATTGACTCAAGACCTGTCTTGTTGCACCCCCTCCCCTTGTCCTAGAGGTCTCCTGGTGTTCTTTACAGAAGCAAGACATGTACCGTCTCGCTCTTCTTTACCAGGGGCCTTGCAATTGCTCTCCTCTTTCACTGGTCTTTTGGGTAGGCAGTTATTCTCCTCCTTCAAACCTTGGTCTATCAGGTTGTAGTAATTATAAACCCATGCCTGCTGTAATGGTTACATTCTCAGGTTGAGTCCACCTCAGGTTCAGATTACGTTCACAGGGCTTTGCTGACTTGAATCTTGTGTTTTTGTTGGCTTGAACCCAGTATAAACTCATCTCTGGCCTCTCCTAAATCCTAATGCAGCTGCAGTGTGGCTCTCTGGGTTTAACCACACCCTGTTCTTCATCTCCCTTATAATGTGTCCGATTTGGCATGGGAACTTTAGGTTCATCCTTCTCTATCTCTGCTACTCCTCTCACTGGTACGTCATCCTAGCACAGACACTGCTGACTTATGTCTGCCTCCTTTAACAGGTTGGCTTCTGTCCAGCTGTTGATGGTTTCCCAGTGACTCAATTTGGCAAATGCCCTGGCCCCAACAGCCCGTTGGCTCAAATAGCTTGTTCGTCATATCGTGATCATCTTTGGACTGTTCTTGAAGGACGTCATTGAAAAGTCGTCTGCCAAAGAGGGGAAGAACAGAATCTCCAAGAAAAAGGCAAGCTCTTCTCCTCTCATATTCTGAGGGAATATTTGGGGTAACTGCTTTGGACCAAGGCCTATCTGCAGCCTGAACACTGGATCCAGAATCCAGTTCACTGTAGGTGAAGGATCCCTGCAGGTGCTCTATGCTGACCTTTCTGGCATGGAAGTGCAGAATCAAGGACTCCCCTTCGTCTCAGGGCCCAGGACTGGGTTCCCCAGTAACTTAGAAACCCAGAGGTATCCCCAAGCCTGTCTCCATCTCAAGAGACAGTACTTTGATTTGACTTATCCATGCAAGACTCACTTTGAGCCACTACCGGACCTGTGGTACTGCCCTTAGCACTCCAAGCTCTTTAATCCGCTTGCCTGCTTTTTGAGCAGTCTCAATACTGACTCAACCCATTGACTTGGATTGCCCCATCTCAACCCTGTGGAAGAAACAGACTTTCTGCATCCCAACTACCATTTTGATCCAGAGGAAGCATCATTTGAACTAGATTTTACCACATTCTTCACCCGCTAGAAGCCTTCAACTCGACCAGTCTTGATTGCTGACTCAATTCACTCTGCGCCCTCCTCTCGACACTGACTCACTATTGGGGAAGCACAGGTCTATTGTCTCGACACCAGCTTGACTGTTGTAAAACACTGATAAGCCTGGCAGGATGCCGTTTAGTCCACAAGACACGTAACCCACAGTATTTAAAGTGGCTCTGTCCTGCTAGCCAATCCTAAAGGGTCCCAATGACTTGCAAGCACCCTGTCAATATCTTTTTCAAGAGATCTTCCATAATGTTGACATTTGCTGCTAAAATCATTGCTTGAGGTCCCATATCTATAAACCCAGATTTCCTCTCAATTCTATAGTCTGCTTTCTCTGTTTTGCCTTGGAGGGGTGGGCCATTGGTTTCATAGGTTGTGTGTCTACTTGTTAGGACATTTAATTAAACTATTTTCTTTATAGAACCTTGGTTGGACATAACGTTATTTGGTATGCTTGTACTATTTTTGTTTCTATTGCTTCTCTCCTAGCTCACCCCCCCTCCTGAATTGTATAAGTCTGCCCTCAGCATGTGCGACCCTAAGATATTTACAGATACCCATCAGGCTTTGTGTTTCACTTTTATGATTGGGATCACTGTTGATTTAGTAGTAGTGTGTTGTTAAGTAGGTGCTTATTCACTACTCATCCCTGTACTCCTGCAGAACAGTAGCCATTTTGCCACAGCACCACACAGTAGGGTTTCCACATCCAAAAGAGGACAGTAACGGGAGCCCTACATCTCTATCCAGTTTAACTCACACAGAGCTGGGGTGAGGTTCAGCGCTTCACAGTACAAAAACAAGACACAGAAAAGACTTTCCTCTTCGCCCACACCAATAGGTGACCTGAAAAGAGTAAGTATGCTGACGGCACGCAGCTCCTTATCCCCCTTTCCGGCTCATACACCCAGGACTCAGCCACCATAAACTCTGTATACAAGGTCATACAAAATTGGATGGCTTCTCGCATATTCTGCCTCAGCAATGACAAAACCGAAATCCTCATTGTCGGCTCCAACTCCACACTTTGCAACATTGACCCAGTATACAAGGAGTTTATCATCAATGATAACCGTTTCACCACCTCTGCCGCTACCAAAACTCTTGGCGTCTACCTGGATGCCAACCTCAACCTCTCATGTCAAGTGAACTCGATCGCCTCAACGGCGGCTTACACTGCCAAACTGCTTAATGCTAGCAGGCCCTTCCTCTCTACTCCCAACCGGCTAAAATTTGCAAGCGCTATCACAGGAGCCAAGCTCGACTACTGGAACGCCCTATTTACCAGTACTTCTGAACGCAACCTGAACAAACTCCAGACAATTCAGAACAATGCTCTCCAAGCGGCCATTGGTCTCTCCAAATCCGACCATATTTCCAAAGCCAGGAGAGATGCACACTGGTTGCCCATCCGGGAAATCATTACGTTCAAAACATTGTCCCTGGTACACCGATGTCTCTCCAACACTGCCCGACCTGCCTCTCACGCTGCATGGAGAAATACTCCCCCACCCGACCTCTTAGATCAGTGAACTCAAACTTCCTGAAGAGCCCCAACTTCAATCACCTCTCAGTAGAGGGCAAGAGCTTCCCGGTAGTGGCCGCCAAACTCTGGAATAATCTACCACCAGCACTCTGAAAAGAATAGGCCTACTGGACCTTCCACAGAAACTTAACGACTTGGCTGTTCAACTAACGTTGCTACTCTTAAGACTATTCCATCCCCCTACTACATCCCCCTTCTTCTCTTTTTTCCTTAATGTAACTAGCGCCTAGGTACCCAAGGGTTTTGTGCACTGTAATAAATGAAAAAACAAAAATAAATACATTTCCCCCCTCTCAGCTGCAACAACAAGGGGAAAGGCTCTAGCAACCAATCCCTCGCCCCCAAAATACACCCACTTAATGCAGATTGCAGAAGAAACATTTGTCCAACCCCCACAAGGCATTACAACACATCCATTGACCAGAGAGGCACAGGGGAGAGGGAAATGGCACTGTAGAAGGGACGAGCATTACAGCAAGGTTCAGGGAGAGGCTGCTGCAGCTCATCCACCAGGAACAACACACAATAAAAAGATTCAAAATTGTAGCTGGCCTAATCAAAGACTTCATCTATGGAGTTAGAACTGCAGAACATCCCTGCCAATGACCATGTCCAGATAAATCATGTAACTCTTCCAGCCAACCAGAGAGAAGCTATTCAGTACAAGCCCTAGATAAGGGCCAGATCACAGGATCGTAGTGAAAGGGAGTGCAAAGATGGCAAGTTGCAGTGGAGGAACACTGATGGCGAGGACTGAGCTAAGGACAAACTGGCGACAAGCAGAGGGAAATGGAGACAGCCTTTATGAACTGGTGAGCAAAGGAGAACTTTGGTAGAGGAGAAAGATTGTAGGACCTGGAGATGAGCGGATGTAAGAAGATGCAGAGGTGATACAGGAGGTGTGATGGGCTGAAATGTAGGAGACTATAAACAGAGGGGGGTAGAGAAGAGGTGGTGGTTAAAATGAACTAGGAGAAAGGTGCGAGGTGAGGAACCTGCTTCAAAATTAGACTAATGTTAGCAGGGCATCTTATCCCCAGGGAGAAGAGACCAAGTAAGTCACCTACGAATAGCCAGAGATTGTGGTTCCAGAGAATGACCATTGAAGTACAGATAGAGCCAGGCAAGCAGAAAGATGAGAGCAAGAAGATAGAAATCCTGGTCAGAGAGGAAGTGGGGAGAGAAGTGGCTGACACACCCCAAAAAAAAAGGCAGAGAGAGGAAACACTGCAGTAACAGTCTAACTCAAAGCCCAGAGTAAAAGTCTGGGACGCTTACCTAGTCTTCCTGGCCCAGGAACAAAGTCCCAACCATGGAAAAGGCAGAGAAGAACAAGTTGCGTACCTCTGGTAACGTTCTTTGGACTGGCTGTTCTTCCCACGTATTCCTCATCTTTTGATATCTTTCCATCCAGCTTTAGCTGCTTCTGAAAAATGTTTTCGTCAGAGGGTGCTGTGCATCGATGCGGTTGACTCTATGTTGATCAAGGGCACCCATCTCAGGGTTGACGTCATCGTATGTATATATAGCACGCGCAATGCCTGTTGGCTTCAGTTCTGTTTTTATGCCTTCCTATTGGAGAATTACCAGCATCAGTGAGTACCAGAATTTGAAAGATCGTACGGTGTAATGCCTGGAAATTCCACCATGGGGTAGGCTGAGAGGGGCGATAAGGAATATGCGGGAGGAACATCCAGTCGAAAGAGGGAATACACATTTTCAGACTCAAGATTTGTCATGGATTGAATATAGGACAGCTTTTCCAAATCATCCTTCCTGGCTGGAGGATGAATCCAGACAGTAATGCTTTGTAAAGGTGTGAATGGTAGACCAAGTGGCTACCGCACAAATGTCTTTTATAGGCACCTCTCTTTGCAGAGCAGAAGAAATCGCCATGCCGCTTGCGGAATGAGCTTTCAGGGGGATCTTTCCCAGCCAATCTGTATTATTCTCTAATAGCAAGAATTATCCATCTGGACAAAGTTCTTTTGTAACTGGAAGTCCCAGTTTATGTCCCGTGTACCCAATGAAAAGCTGTTCATGCTGACATATTTTTCGCCATTCGTGAAAAGTAAAAGCTCAAAGCCCTTCTGGGATCAAGCCTATCTCCCTTGCCAGGATGAGAAGGGGGGATAAAATGTTGGAAGCACAATGTTTTGGGATACATGAAAATCTGATACAATTATTTGCAAAAAAAGAAGGTTTAACTCTAAGGACCACCTTCTCCTTGTAAAAAAAATAGTAAATGGAGGCTTACTAGATAAGGCATGCCACTCACCCTGCGGGCTGATGTCAACACAACTACGAATGTTAGTAGCCTTAGTGGACATGGATGGAGTGGCTCAAAGGTAGCACACATTATGGTATGATCAACGACATCTTGAAATATGATACCTCTTCCGTTGTGCACTTGAAGATTGAAAGCGCTGCCAAATACCCTTTTATTGCTCCAATCAAAATGACAACACCATAGGTATACTGCACAGAAAAGGGTCCACATTCTTTCCCTGCACCAGCTGCAGAATTTAATACAACAGCAGCGGTACAAGGATTTTGTTGCTGGCCTCCTGGCCGAAAGAAAAATCTCCATTATGTTATCCGGTAGGTCCCAATCTTTATATATCAACCTCTCAGAAACGATGCATGAAGGTTGAGCATCTTGATCTCTGGATGGAGAACAAAAGAGATTGCACTTCCGATTGACACTGGTCGTGAACAGATCTACCTGAGGGGGTTCCCCAAAGGGTGACGATCTCTTGAAGAAGTTCCTGAGCTAGTTCCCACTTGTGGGAGACTGTGCTCTGCCTGCTCAGAGCGTCCGCACCCAGGTTCTCCTTCCCGGCTAGGTGAACCGCTGGTAGGGAGAATTGCCCAGAGCCAGAGCTGCATCGGCTCTCTGCACAGTTGTAATGAACCTACGCATCCTCTTTAGTTGAGGTAGTACATGGCCGCTGTGTTGTCATTCTCAGGACATGCTTTCCCTCTACAGAGGGCAGAAAGGCCTTCAGTGCTGGTCTGATTGCCCTCAGCTCCAAAAGACTGATATGTAGTTTGGACTCTGATGGAGACCAACGACCGCTGACTGTCAGATCATTGCTGTGGGCTCTCCACCCTGTGAGTGAGTTGTCGGTCACTACTGTTATCTGCGGCCATGATTGCCAAAAAGGTTCTCCCTTCAGAATGTTGTCCTCGCAATCCCACCACAGAAAAATCTGCGTGACTCTGCTCGGAACTTGACAGTCTGACATCTTGCCTGAGAATTGAGATCACTTAGTTACGAGAGCCCATTGGAGGGATCTCATTCTCTGGCCAGCCTTTGGCACCAGAAACATGCAGAGGTCAAGCAACCTTAGAAAGTCAAAGGCCTGAAGATGCTTGGCACTCTGAAAATTGGTGACCATCTGCAGAATGTGATGAGCCCTCACCCCAGGAGGCGAGGCTTTTCCCCAAGGATGCATCCAGTACTGCTCCAATGAATTGGAGTCTTCAAGATGGTATCATATGGGACTTCTTGTAATTGCGAGAGCAGCCCAGTCTGTGGAGAGAGCAGCAGGTTATGCTGAGATGTTCCTGGGCCTGCTCTGAAGAACGAGCCCTAATCAACCAATCGTCTAGTTCGGGGTAGAAGTGAACTCCCCTCCCCCCTCTCCTGAGACTCGCTGCCACCACTGTCATCAATTTGGTGAAGACCCTCTGGGCGGAGGTTAGCCGGAATGGCAAAATTCAAAACTGATCATGAGAACCGCCAACGACGAACCTCAGCTTCTTCCTGTGCTCGTGATGGATCGGCACATGAAAGTAAGCATCCTAAAGGTCCAATGACACCATCCAATCCAGGAGCTCCAGGGCCTGAAGGATCTGAGAAAGTGTAACCATTTTGCACTTGTCCTTCCTGAGGAACGTGTTCAAGCATCTCAAGTCCAAAATGGGTCTCAATCGTCCGTCCTTCTTGGGGATTAGGAAATAAGGAGAGTACCACCCTTTGTTCCTCTCCGTTACAGGTACTGGTTCCATAGCACCTTTCTCTAGCAGGCTCAAAATTTCCTACACAAGTAACGGATCCAGAATTTTGAAAGAGTGGCTCCCCAGTGGATGGTCCTGAGGCGTTTTTAGAAAAGGGAGGCAGTAAGCCTGGGCTACGGTTTCCAATGCCCACGCATCTGAAGTAATACCCCGTCATTCTTGCAGATGCAGTGAGAGTCTGCCTCCCACTGGGGTCTTGTGCGTGAAGTCCTCAAAGAGGTTTTGAGGCAGCTGAAGCAGTGGCTGATGGTAAAGTAGCAGTTGCTTGGGCGGACTTTGCACCTTCTCCCTCATCCACCACAAGGGAATCTTCTTTGGCCCCTTTGACTAGCTAGTCCTATCGTTCTTCCAACTGAGTAGAAGCGACAGGACTTGCCCCTCCAAGATGATCCACTGGGGTGAGATGGTTGTGGCTGTCTGGTGATGGCACCAAGGGATTTGGATGCCGCATTGGAGGTCTGCAGCTTCTCTAGGCTTTCGCCAACCTTACTGCCAAATACCTGGGTGCCATCAAAGGGCATGTTGAGGATCCTGGACTGCACGTCCGGTGCAAAACCGGACTTTCTCAACCACGCAAACCTGCGCATTTCTGTGCTTGCTGCCATGGCTCTGCTGATGCTATCAGCCAAGTCCTGATTGTAGAGACTCACACATAACCTCTTTACTGTCTCTTACAATATTCAGGAAGCGGTCTCTTTCTTCCCCTTTGGGAATATGGTCTGCTGCCAGAGCTATACAGTCTCACAGGGTGAATGTAAATTTTGCTACGGCACACGTGGCATTTGCAGATTTGAGAGCCAGGCTCCCAACAGAAAATACCTTCCTTATACAAGCGTGGAAACGCATATCATCTCTATCTGGTGGAATGGTTGGGTATGCAGCCTGTTTAGACGTAGATGTCGCCGCCTGAACCACCAGGCTCACTGTAATCATGGTTGCTGCTTCAAGGCCTGTACTTCTTGGTGAGGTTCTTACTCAACACAGGATTTGATTCAGTAACCTCCCAATTTGCCATTACCCTTTTTTAAAGGGAAACATGAAATGGAAGAACGGGATCCTTCTGTAGACGCTTATGGAGAATGTCTGTCAAATCTTCTGGCTCAAATGGTGGTGCAGGTCTTCCAGATCCCAGAAAATCAATAACTCTGGTCATAAATTGCCTATAATAGGCATCTGCATGCTCTTCCGCTGCTGGCTTGCCAAACTAGAGTTCAGGTGATGTGTCGATACCGCTAGTGGATTGAAGATTCTCATATAAGTCCTTTAACCTGGACTCTTCAGATAGGGACATTAGGTCCAAATGGAGGAGTGTCCTGGTCTGATGGCTAATGCTCCTTATAAACTGAGGATAAAGATTTGAAAAAGATACTTCCTTTGCAAAGGCTTATAGGATTTTTTTAAACTTCTTTCTAAATTACTGGTGGTTTTGTGGGCAAAAGCGTTGATGGCCTCGACAGTAATGTTGTCGACAGTCTTGACACCAATAACGTTGATGTCTTGGACAATGTATGTGTCCATCTTTGTATTTTGTATTATGTTTATTTATATAGCGCACCTTGCCCAAAGGCAACTGGGCGCATATCTTGAGGTTACACACATGTAGAATTTACAGACATATAATAAGTAATAGTACAGTGAGATAGAGTATTTAACAAGGATATGTACAAGGATAATAGGTATATACAGGTTGACTGTGTATAGTCACTAATCATGTTGCATCGTGGTGACATAAAAATAATGTACAAAGGTATTGTCAATATACAGTTGTGTTGCAAAGTTTCATTGCAGTAATAAGCAGCGTTGAGGTCAGGTCAACATATATTATTATTCCAGTATTAACTATAGGACATGTACAAGGTGCAGTCGCAGTCCGGTGTAACGAGTGTCAAAGTGTGGTGACTCAGATGACTTGAGCTGAGAGCCAAAGTTTAGTTTTACTCTTAAAGGATTGAAAGGATGACTCAGCTCTGATGGTGTTGGGTAGGGAGTTTCATAATTTCGTGGCTAGGACTGTAAGTGATTTCAATCCGGCACTTCACCTAAATCAATGCCTAGCGTGTAATGCACAACTGAAACCCTTATTTATTTGTGTCTAAAAGTTCTTTTATTCTGAACCATGTACCACTTATATCACGCCCCTCTCTTGGAACCCCCACCCACGGTCACACTGAATCAGGCTGGTTTGCAAAGTTAAAATATTTATTTATATAGTTCACAATATAATCACACTATGTTTAATGGTTATACAATAATCACCAATGGGGTGAGGTAACACTAAGCAATCTCTTTAATCACAAGGAGTAACAGTGAGCAAAACAATTCAGCACAGAAATAATACTTTTTTGTGGTTTCAAATCAAATAGCAATGTGGTTACTAGTTCCCCCTGCACACCCTTCAACCCCCCAATATGCAGTGTAAAGAGATAGGAGGAGAGAGAGCAGGTATTCAGGAATGCAGAATTCAAACTAAATGTCAATCCCAATTCCCCCCAGCAAACACGAGAGAGAAACAGAATTGATCGGCAAACTGTCAAAATGGTTTTAAAGTTATCTTGGAATGGAATGGGTAAAACACTAAATATGGACTAAATTGCTGATATTGTTTAAATTCTAATGGGAGCCGCTTTAGATAGTTATAGGCAAACACTAGCAATGATTTGACACTAACAAGCAATGTGAAAACTTAAAACTGAGGTCGGGTGCAATGAAAAAGCTGTTTTACATGTGATAGAAATTTCCTAAAGCAAAATTTGCAGCAAACTTTTCTGTGCGCGGTAATCGCGATAGCAGGAAAACTGTATTCCTGCATTTATAGACACCTATAGAAACCTGCATTTCTCCATTTCTTCTCCTCTGCTCTAGCTCCTCCGAGGTTGTGGGGCTTCACTGCCTCTCTTGCTCCTGCCTCTTCCTGAAGGAACCTGCTGTTGCCCCTGCCTTCTTGGCTGCAGAGAGCCTGTCACTGCCTCTCCTATTCTCACCTCAACAGCATGACGTGCCTACTGCTGTCCCTGCCTCTCCTTGGCTAGAGCAGTCACTGTCACTGCCTCGGTTACCACCACTGGACTTTCATTTTGTGCGCTGGCTGCCTTACTCCTGCGGACACTGTGACACTACCTGCCACCTTCAGTACGGCTGCCTCCTACACCGGCTGCCTTTGTCACCACCACTTGACATCTATCTTGTGCTCTGCCTGCAATTGTTGCTGCCTTCTACACTGGCCGCCTAATCCTGTGGACACTATCCTATGGACTACCTACCTCTTAGTGCCGCTACCTCCCTCACTGGTTTCCTCTGTTACCACCACTGGGCACCTACCTAGTGCTCTGTCTACAATTGCTGTTGCCTCCTGCACTGGCTGTCTAATCCTGCGGACATAATCCTACGGACTACCTGCCACATTCATTGCCATTGCCTCCTTCACTGGTCACCATAATTCGGAACCTACCAGCACTGGCTGCCTAATCCTGCGGACATAATCCTATGAACTACCTGCCACCTTCAGGGCCGCTACCTCCTTCTCTGGTTGCCAGAATACGGTACCAACCTGTCTACCGACCTCCACCGCCTTTCGGTCCCTTCATAATTACTGACCATTCCCCCCTCACCTGACTCCCTTGTCCCTGGACTGCCTGCCCCCTCCATAACCACTGGTCTTGCCACTAATGGGACCAATTCGACCCGCCTCTCTCCTGGACCCTCCTAACCCTCTCACTCAAGCATCTCTGTCATGTCATGCACATCGCCAATCCTCACTCTCCTCGTCCCCCCTCCTCTCCCTCTTCCCCCTCTCTTACCCTCCCTCTCCTCCCCATTCTTCTTTCCCTTCCCTTATTATCATGTCCACTCCCTCTCTCAACCCCCTTCCCCGCCCACCTCATCCACTTCCTTCCCTTCCCCTTTTTCCCAACATTATCTACCCCCCTATTGCCCAACCCTCCAGGTTTATCATCATTGCTCTCTGGAATGCTAGATCCATCTGCAATAAGATTGCAGCTGTCTTGGACATGTTTCTCCGACTTAACCTTCGCTTCCTCTGTATAACTGAAACCTGGATCCCACTTCACAACTCTACTGTTCCTGCTTCTCTCACTACATCCTCCTCTTCCTTCTCTCTCGTTCCTCTGGTCCTGGTGGAGGCACTGGACTCCTCTTCCACCCTAAATACCTTACTTCTACCTCCTCTGTACCTCTCCCAACCTTCCCTTCCTTTGAATACCTCTACAAATCCTTCTCTTCCCCTCATCCTATCTCTTTTCTAATTATATATAGACCTCCTGGCCCCCTTTCCTCCTTTTATGAAGACCTTGGCCACCTCCTCACTCTCATCTCCCCATCTTCTTCTCCTCTCACAGTTCTTGGTGATTTCAATCTTCACCTGCCCTCTCCTCCTCATCCTTCCCCTCTCTTCTCCATCCTTGACTCATACCTCCTATCTCCACTCCCTTCTCCTCCTATTCATTCTTCTGGCTCCACTCTTGATCTTACCTTCAACTCTATCTATTCCTCCTTCTCTGTCTCTACTCTACCCAACTATCTCTCTGACCATGCCCTACTCTCCTTCTCTCTTACTCCCCCTCAGCCTCAGCCCTCTCCGTCGCCCTCCTCCTCTTCCTTCTTTCGAAGAGATCTCTGCAACTTTAGCCCTTTTCTCTTTCATGACACTTGCTCCTCCTCTCTTCCCCCTCTCCCGACTTCTCTTCCCTCTCAGCAGATGAAGCCCTATCCTCTCTGTCTTCTTCAATCTCTTCCAGCCTGGATCAACTCTGTCCTCTTTCTTCCTTCCGCCCTACTCGTAAACCTTCTCAATCATGGCTTTCCTCCCACCTCCTATCTATGCGTCGTCTCCTACGCCGCCTTGAGCATCGCTGGCTCAAATTCCCCTCTCTATCTAACCAGACTACCTACTTCTCTTACAACTCTCTATATGACTCCAGCCTCAGCTCTGCTAAACGCTCTTACTAATCTAACCTTCTACACTCTCAAGCCTCTCATCCTCGTCGTATCTTTCAAACCCTCTCTCGCCTCCTCTCCCCACCTACTCAGGACCCCTCAACCTCATCTCCCCTATCACCTTCTGATTTTTCTGACTTCCTCTCCTCCAAGATACTCTTTCTTCGCCAAAACATCACTTCCTCCTCTTTGTGTAACAATTTCCCCTTGTCCCCAGTCCCCCTCTACCTGTATGACTGCCTTCTCTCCTATCACTCTGTCTGACGTTTCCATTCTCCTGTCCAAATCTCATCCCACTGCTGCGCCTTCTGATCCACTCCCTACCCTCCTTATTCCCAAGATCTAACCTCTCCTCATTCCTTACCTAACCTCCTTCTTCAATATCTGTCTCTCCTCTGCTACCTTCCCCTCTGCCTTCAAGCATGCTACCATCATCCCTATTCTGAAGAAACCTTCTGTTAATCCTCTTCTTGTGTCCAACTTCCGTCCAATCTCTCTTCTTCCATTCATCTCTAAATTACTTGAACGCATCGTCTACTCCCAGCTCTCTGCGTTCGGCACCAACTATTCTCTCCTTCCCCCCTTTCAATCTGGCTTTCGCCCTAAACACTCCCCTGAGACTGCCCTTACCCAGGTCCTCAACTCCCTCCTCACTGCTCGCTACTCTAAGCAATCCTCTGACCTTATCCTCCTAAATCTCTCTGCAGCCTTTGACACCGTTGACCACCCCTTACTGCTCAACACTCTGTCCTCTTTATGTTTCAAAGGCTCTGTCCTCAACTGGTTCTCTTCTTACCTCTAACAAAAGCTAGAGACCTAGTAAACATACCAGGTCACACAGTCGCTCTCTATGGAGCCCAACCTGGGCAAATAATCATTCAAAGTTCAAAATAATGGTTTTTGATCCGGTATCAAAGGTAATTCGTTTGTTCAAAATGAAAAGAGTCTGTTGGTTGTTTTCAAAATGATAATTTATCCAAAGAAATTCAAAACAAAGCTGTCCCTAATATCATCTTAGTGAGGAAGCAGTTGCCACAACTCATATGTAATACAGACTTAATGCCAATGCATTTCGGAAATTATTTCCTATGTCAGGGAAAGTCTAGTTAATTCCAAGTCAATAAAATAATGCACCATTATCGACACGATGAATCAAACAAATCAAACATACATGTAGTAATAAAAGAAACATACCAATCAGTAGAGATTCCAAAGGAAATGAGTCAAGGAGAAAAGAAAAAGAAATGAGTGAATTGTCTTGTAAATGACAGAGGAGAGCAAAATGTGTAAATCTTAGTTTACCTTAATAGTGTGGCACAGAAGGGAACGTTAGGGAACATTTGTTGTTCATACCCAAAGAAAGATGGGGCACAACGAAATGCCGTGGATACAGCGTCTGTGTCTTGAAACACGATGGTGTTTACAAATGGTATCTGATAAAGGGAAAGGATCAAGGTAAGTATAGTAGCGTGACAAGCACGGCTGTCAGAACAAGATACCTAAGGTGTGCTGCGATCAGATCTCCTACCTTCGTGCACACTGAGCGTTAGAGAACTACTACGTGCAGCTGTAAGGCAGTATCTCGGACTGCCATGTTGGGGCGTTGGCAAGGCAACGGCTCTCTAATACTACACGTGACCACCAAGCGCCATTAGGAGGCCGGTGGTCATGAGCCGAGGTGTATAACAAGTGATAGCCTGCACCGATCTAAAAAATAAACAATTTACGGGAATACCTGTATAATGTCATTAATTAAAATGTCTTAATATTCAAAAAGAAAAAATTGGAATAGAAATAGAAAAAATACTTGAATATGAGTGGGCCATGACGGGACCCGGAGGGAAACAGAGAGATTAAACCTCTCCATTGAAAGATGAAAGGAAACCTAAAACGTTAAGCATATAAGAATGAACATGTAAGAATGAACATGAAACATTAAACATATACGAATGAACATGCAGCATGAAGATAAGCGTGAAACTCATGTAGAACACGCAATTTGAATACTACACATATGTAGTCAGTGCACTTGTTAGTGTACATATGGTATAAAAGGACATGGTGAAAATGATGATATTGGGGACAAACTCGTCTCAGATGGTGTCGCCAACAGGCAGCACCTTGGGTCCCAGATAGAAGTCCGGGACTTGCGGCAAGGTTGCTTATAAGATAACATAGGAACAAAAATGGTACAAAATATAGGAAACATGTAGTCAATTATAATAAAGGCAAAGCAATGTAAACAGCAAACACCATGCATGAAGGGTATCAGGACCTCGAGGTGGACACATATGTCCTAGTATTACAGTGAGGTTTAAATGTAACAGTGGTAATTCATTTCTTCATTCAGACCATTCGGAACCAGACTACAGAGTTTGTCAATCCAAAATGTCTCCCTACGATTGAGGCGTAGGCTTAAATCTTTGTGAGGGTTATTTCTGGTCAAAACCTCCAGACCCAAAAACTTAATTTGCGAAAGGTTGTGATTATTTTCGGCTCAATGTTGGGCCACAGCTGAGTTTAGGTTAGAATTGCGGATACAGGAACGGTGTTCGTTCCACCGTGTTTTGGCAGCTCTAGGTGATTGGCCCACGTAGTATTTTCCACATGGGCATTTCATGCCATATATAGTGTTGATACTGTCGCAAGTTCCAAATGTCTTGAAGAGTATAAAACTGAACTGGAACAAAAGAAAGTTAAAAAAATGTAAGCGTGATACATTTGATTACATTAACGACGAAGTGTACACATGGATGGAGAAGTATGGCCCTGTAGCACCGAAGAAGTTCCATAAATATCCATCTGACAATACCTCCAGCTCAGATTCAGAAGCACCGAGAGATTCAGAGATACCCACGGAACAAGCAACTGGCAATTCCGATCGTACAGCTAGCTCTCCAACACAAGCATCCTCCACATCGGATTTTTTGGGCGCCCATCCAAAAGAACCCGCAGGGGTAGGAGGAAACCTAAGACCCAAACCACAGACACGTCTACAATTAAAGAAAACCTAGCTATTAACATCTCAGACAGAATCCTCAACAAGCTTTAAGAAGATACATTACAAAAAGGATTGAGTTTCGTTCCGACTTATGGTACCACATTATTTAATAGAAAGATCGAATTATATAAGTTTGTAAGGAAGCTCAAATTGAAAGTGTTTTTTGAAGAATTGGAAACCACTGACAAACCAACCAATATGCCCGATTTTCAAGAATTTAGGACCAAGAGCGGATTTGTACCACCCATCAACGTACCTTCTATTGATATTTTTCAAAGATTGGTCACTCGTGATCTTGAACGTTATCAGTTACAGAACCCCGCTACATAAGAACCTTAAACCCCATGAAATTAGGCTTATCAAGGATCTGTACAGCGACACGAAAATAACAATTCGTCCTGCAGATAAAGGAGGCGCCCTTGTCATTCTTAATACTATAGACTATGATTCAGAATGCCGGAGACAACTTCAAGATTATACCACATATGCCACATTAGATCATGATCCTACCATCTCCATCAAAAACAACTTGGTCATCTTGCTTGACAAGATTTGAAATGTATAAATGAACACACACATAAATTCTTGCTAAATGATCACCCCAGATGTCCACATTTTTATACGCTTCCCAAAATCCACAAGGACTCCACTAAACCTCCTGGAAGACCAATAGTCACAGGAATGGACAGTATTAATCAGCCACTCAGCGTTTACATTGATTTTTTTCTCCAACCACTTATACAGAAAACTCCAACTTATACCAGAGGCACAACTCATTTTCTTCAGAAACTTAACTCTACTACTTTTCAACAAAACCAATTGATGTTTACTATAGACGTCAAAAGTCTATATACCTCCGGTATCGAAGCAGTTGAATGGTTGTTACTCCAATCACCAGATGTTTGTGCACAAAAAGAATTTATTCTGACTCTGTTACAATTCATTTTTGAAAACTCTTATTTCCAATATTGCAACCAGTTTTTCTTGCAAATCTCTGATACCTCAATGGGCGCCACCATACGCCAATTGTTTTATGTATAAATTTGAACTGGATCATATATTGAGCAAGCAAGAATGGAAGAAAGATATCCACCTGTGGACTCAATATATAGATGACATTTTTGGTGTTTGGACTGGCACGGAGAGAGCATTTGATAATTGTTTTTAGTACATAAACCACATTGACCTATGCGTGCAATTTACCAGGGAGTCATCACATGACAAGATCACCTTTCTCGATGTACAAATAATGAAGGACACTGGCTACAGCACCACCCTTTTTCGGAAGCCCACTGATCGCAACAATCTGTTGCACCGCCTGAGCTTCCATCAACCGAGCTTAATGAGGAACCTCCCATTTAGCCAACTTTTATGTGTGAAGAAGATCGTTTGTGACCCTGAAGACTGCATCTCACAACAACTTGAAATGAAAGAAAAATTCCTCAAACGTGGTTATCACCAAGAAGAATTGGATCTGGCAGTTCAAAGAGTCAACATTCTTGAAAGTGATACTCTACTATTCGCTTCGAAAAAAACAGTTAGAGAGCTCAAATCACCAGTATATGTGTCTAAATTCTCCATCCAAAGTAACAAAATCAAGAAGACAATTAAAAAACATTGGAGTATTTTCAAAAATGACATGAGAGTACAGAATCTATTCAATGAACTACCGGTGTTTGCGTTCCAGAGAAGCAAGAACCTCAGGGATGAACTGGTACATACAAGACCACTGTTACGCTCACCTGGCTCCCACAGGGGCGTCGATCGGACCCGGACAGCTGCGGACTTCACCAACGTGATGCGTAGTGCAGAGATGACAGACTGGACTGGCCCTCCTAATCTCATCTGCTTGATCCATAGAAGTATTCTCCTGCAAGTGGAGAGAGGAGTTTAGCCACCCATGGATTCTGGCGATGGCACCCTGCTGTTCTCCCCACCAATCACCTCCGAAATTCCCTTTCAGTAATCTCACCTTATATTCTTGAAAGATGAGCTCTCCATCCTGCGTGGATTGCAGAGGCGCATAGATACCAGTTACTTCACTGGTTCGAAGGGGTTGGGAGAGTTCCGAATGAGTATTGACTCTGAGGTTCCTGGCGAGGACCAGTAAGTATACAGTTCATAGAGTTCAATATGTCCGATGTTCACTCTTGTCCCATTCCTATCTTATCTTGCAGCTGAGTCCGAGAGAAGTTGGTCTGATGGCAGCTGATGACGTGCAGGTAAGAGTCTGTATTACCCGACGCTGTCCGGTAAAATGATGCATGTATTTGACGTGTTGTTTTCTCTCCGTTTACAGGTGCGGCGGATGAGGAGAGTTAAAGAATAATGCCTCCGGTGGTAAATCAGGTAAGTCTATGGTGGCAAAAGAGATTGTATTTGTTGGCTCTCTCGGCTCACCTTGTTGTTTCTTTTGTCCCCTAGGTGCCGGAGTTCGGCGAAGAAATGATGGAGGCAGCGCCGAATCGAAAGACGCTGTGAGGACTGGTGAGTATGGCGCGGCGCTGCAGCTGGTGATGCGACGCGTGCAGAAATAACTTCCTTTCCAGGTTCAGAGACGTGATGGATCCGGAATCAGGTGAGGAACTGAATAATGTTCGTTTTCTAACCTTGCCTCTTCTTTCCTCTTCTTCTAGGAGCTCCGGATTCAAGACGGGTGTGGCTGGATGCTGACTTGCAGGCACAGTGAGCGTTACACTGCTGAGTGCTGTTCGGGCGTGGTTTAAATAGCCTCCAAAGTAGTCCCAGGTAAGAACTTCCCCAGAACCACACCCGAGTAAAAAATAGTCCCTGTATTAAAATAGTCCCATCCAGGCCTCACGTTGGCTTGGATTCATTTGCAGCATGGTCTGCATGAGGTAAGTAATGTCTATGAGCCTGGCGCCTATGGCGCCAGGACTGAATTCTATTATGAGCCTGGTGCCCAAGGCGCCAGCACTTAACCCAGACAGCCCCCAGCTGGGGCTGCTGGGGTTTTAATAAATATCTGGATGCCTGCTCCCGGGGCTGATGGGCTTGATCCGGATGCCCGGGGGTAGGCATCATGACAGCACTCCCCACCAAGGCCTCTCCTAAAGTTGTTCTTCCCCTTGGACCTGGTTTGTCGGGGAAATTCCGATGGAATTTCTTCACCAACCGAGGTGCATGAACGTGGTCACTAGGCTCCCATGACCTTTCTTGTGGTCTGTAACCCTTCCAGTCGATTAAATTAAAAAGTTTTGATTTAACCATCTTAGGGTCCAGGATGTTTTTTACTTCGAATTCAGGTTCTCCATCTATTAGGATGGGGTCAGGTGGTTTGGTTGATCTTGTCCCGGGTTGAACTGGTTTTAGAAGTGAAACATGAAAGACAGGATGAATCCGCATATTAGAGGGTAATTCCAATTTGACGGCCACCGGGTTGATAATGGCCTTAGTGGTGTAAGGTCCCAAATATCTAGGATTGAAAGTCCGAGTTCCCTTTAGAGGTATGTGTTTTGTAGCCAACCAAACTTGATCTCCAATCTGGTATTGTGGAGTTTCACTTCTATGTTGATCAGCATTTTTCTTGTATTTCTCTTTTGCTTGTTTCAAATGTTCCGTTGCCTCCTTAAAGTCTTGTGTAATAGTAGAGTGCAGATGAGTCACTGCCGGCATTTCTAAGTGTTGAGGTGAATCGAGTTCTGAGGTTCGAAGATGATGTCCATATATGGTGTAAAAGGGGCTTTGTCCAGTTCCTGAATGTACAGAGTTATTGTATGCGTATTCAGAAATCCATAAAATATCCTTCCAATTGCTTTCGGTTTGGTGTAGCATACAACATAGGTATTGTTCAAGAGTCTGGTTGGTCCTCTCCGTCTGACCATCGGTTTGGGGATGGTGACTTGTTGATAACCTTACGTCGAATTGCGCCAATTGACAGCATTTCTTCCAAAATTGCGAAATGAATTGACTTCCTCGATCAGAGACCAATACGGAAGGAAATCCATGTATTCGAACAATGTTTTTGAGAAATTCCTTGGCCAAAATTAAAGCGGAAGGTAATCCTTTTAAAGGAATAAAGTGGGCCATCTTGGAAAAAAGATCCACAATAACTAGAATGGTGTTAAATCCATTACATGGAGGTAAGTCGGTAATAAAGTCTAAAGACAAGGTGTGCCATGGTGTAGGTGGAATATCCAAAGGTTGTAAAAGGCCAGCTGGTTTTTTCTTCTGACTTTTGTTTTGGGTGCAGATGTTAGGGATAATTCTCTGTTTAGGCTGAATTTCCTAACCTAGTGCGACCCACAGCAGCTTTGCTGGATTTCTGGAGTTTGTTGTTTCCATCCTGCCAAGAGTGAGACTCTTTTTCTCCCACTCTTGGACATGAATGTGTGTAATTCCTTTGAGGTGTCAATGTGTTCTATGGGCTATGGGGTCTTTTACTCCATAGGGTCTCATATGTTTTGCTATGTGTGTTACCCCGCACCCGCCGTGCCGTAACACTGGGGCGTCCTAGAGGATCCCCACCATAGACTCCATACCCGGGGACTGACTACTGTCTCCCCGGGCATGTAAAGTCACCATTGGCTTTACTAGACCTAAATTTACTAACAGAACTAGTACAAACCACCCTATTGTGGACGTACTACTAGGGGTAATTCGATTACTCCTGGGTCTGTTATTCGAGGGGGCACTGTCCCGTCCCCCCTCGTCGAGTTTTGGCTGGTGGCATTGGAAACTACTTGTTATATTCGACCCCGAATATAACCCTATGTGTTGGAGGTTAATACTTTTTCTCGTTAATCTCTAACATACCACCGGTTTATTTGTCTTAAACAAATCTATCGGTTGTTATTTTCTGCCAGAACTCGGTTTTTAAAATGTCTGTGTTCGTCTCTGTGACTCCTAAACCAAACGTTGAGCCCTTTGTTCCACTTTTGGCGGGCTTCTACACAGAAGTCCTCCAAAGTGGTGCCATTCTGTCTGGGTACCACAGGGAGTGTGGGAGGGGGTTTAGGCACCCTGGACTGAGTTGCCTTGCCAACTCGAAGTCGCACTCTGGTGTGATTGGCCCAAGTGGTGAGCCACCCCGCTCACCACTTAGCGTGTTTTGATTGACAGCTAGGCTGAATGAATGGGGGTTCTCTGCATAAAAGCAGGGCTTTTGGGACTGGATCTTCAGAAGTCGCCACAGGACCTAAAGATCCGACGAGGGTAAAGCTGAGCCGACCTGCAACGACGACACCTCCGGTGGAGCCCTGCGGAACCGACTCACCACTTCCCGACGACAGAGGAGATCTCCCCGCCGGAGAGTCTCTTCCCCTGACTGGTGGGAACAACCAGTCCCCTTTGCTTTTTCTTCATTCCAGGACGTAGTGGTCGAATTGCCCGTGCAGAGCACCCCGGCAACCGGATAGCCACTAACCCCTGTACCGCGACCAAAGGTGGTGCCTTGTGACGGAGCCCTCTGTGGCTGGTCTCTTCCCTGGTGGTGCAACGATCTTCAACTTTCCTTGGACAACGAGATCATCTCTTCTCTTGGCAAAGCCCCGACCTGCATCCACCACCAGGAACAACTGCCCCCACCGGAGCTGTCCCTCCACAAACAAGGTACCGTGTCCGCCTGGCTTCCCTTGTGTCGGTTAGCGTGAGGTGTCTTAATCCTCACCTCTCCATTGGGTCGCCTCCAAGCTTTCTTAACTTTCTGTTCTGAACTGGTCCAACCTTTCTGTGACAATTTGCGCCAAAGACTCGAAGTGCATTTCCACTGTGATACTTTTTGGAACATTTCGCCTTGCCTCTCTCCGAGCGGGCCTGGCTTCTGGACTTTGCGATCTACAGTAGACCCTGCCTTACTTGCCTTGCATTTGTTCGTAAAAGTGTTGATACCGAGTTGATTTCATACCCAGCCTTTTCTCTCCCGTCCTAACAAATACTAGAGTGCCATCTAGGTTAAAGCATTCAACTCTGTCTGCAAATAAGTGGTGCCGTTGAACCTAGACTTGTCGAACTATTGTTAGGGGGATTGATTTACTTATAGTAATTATGATTGAAGTGTTTACCCTATTAGTGCCAGAGTGTTTTCCATAGATGTGTTTTTATAAATAAATAACTATATATCTTTACACCGAAGCCTTGTTCCGTGTTTGCTTGTTCTAGTGTGTGAATTGCCCTATTTTGTATACTCCACATACTGCCTAACTCTTCTTGAGGGAAGTCTGACTGCTCAGCCACAGCTACCAAGTGAATCTGTGTGGTACAGACTGCTACCAAGTGGGTTTACTGCCAAACACTTGTAGTCCTAAGCCTTTTGCAGTGGTCCCAGAGGGAACTGCACAGGTTTCCGCCTAACACTGGTGTACAGCGGTGGGATTTGTATCGAGTATACAGTTTAGAGTGCTTGTCAACACTTTAGGATAACTAACCAAAAAGCTTAGCACTAAAAGCAACTTTCAAAAACATGTCTACTATGGAAGTTTACAGTCAAGAGTCCTTGTCAGGTGAAAATACTGAGAGTTTACGAGCCCTATGTAGACAAGAGAATCTTTCTGTAAAAGGCAAGAAAGTAGAACTGATAGCGAGCTTGCTGGAAAACCAAAGCCTGGGTACTAGTTCAGAGGAACCAACTTCTCCAGCGAATGTAGAAAACAGTAATGGTATTGATCTGAATCAAAGTCTTGATAATGAGTCAGAAGAGGAAAGGGAACCTAATGAAGTTAGTCACTCTGAGACTCTGTCTGCCTTACCTACTGTACCTATGGGGCCCATACCAGGTCCCACATGTAACCCTGCTTATTTTGAACTTGAAAAAATGAAGCTCGAATTAGAATACAAGAGGTTCCTGGCTCAATTTGAAAGAAACCAAGAGCTCGAGTTCAGACGGATGAATGCCCAGGCTGAGCAGAAGCAAGCTGAGTTAAGACTCAGAGAAATAGAACTTAATCACGAGTTAGAGATGAAAAAGTTGTCTGTGGAAAATGCTTCTCTCTCCTCTGGTTCCTCTAGAAGCTCCAGTCCAAAAAGACCCCGGATGCCAAAGGAATTAGTGGGTATGTATGAACCGAGATTGGATGTTTTGGATTGGTTAAAACTGTTTGAGTACAATCATGGGCTCCAGGACCTCACCGGGAATGATTTACTTCCCTGGTTGTTCTCTAGGCTCCCCCCTGTTGCGACTGATGTGGTAATGGAGTTGGGGGAGGCGGATAAGAAGGATTACGAAAGTGTGAAACTAGCTTTAATAGCTAGTTTTGGGAAGACCCCTTACCAGTATCTTAAGAGGTTTAGAACCCTCAAAAAGCATGATGGTACCACTTGGGCTACCTGGGTGAGTGAAGGGTTGAAAAACTTAGAGCGATGGATTAAGGGTTACAAAGTGAACACTTATGAGGGTATGAAGAATCTTTTTATGGTGGAGTCTATTTATGATGCCTGTTCTCCTGAGCTCAGACAGCACTTGGCTGATTCGAAGGAATTGGATTCCAGGAAGCTAGCTAAGGCTGCTGACTTGTGGGTTGCCAACAGGGCTACTCATAAGGATTCTGGGGCAACTCAGAAAAAGGATGAGGGAAAACAGCCTAAAAAAGACTCAAAAGAGAATTTGAATAACTCAAATTCCAAAGAGGGCCCCAAACAAAACCAGAAGGGTAAGCCACAAGGAAAACCGCAGCAGAATAGTGTACCTTCTGGTGCCAAACCGGAAGGAGTCCAGGACAAGCCACCATTCCAGAAAGCATTCGGTAAATGCTTTGTTTGTGGCTCGACTGACCACGTGAAAGGAGATCCCAGATGTAAGGGTAAACCTTCAGGGGTCCAACTTGTCTCCTTAGCCTTCGCTCCAGAGGAGGAAGTCCAAATGGCAAGTGGAAACTTTCTACTGCTGGCCGATGAACCCATTGGAGTCTCAGCCAGTGTTTCTTTAGTATCTCTGGGGTTGTGGGAACAACAGAATTTAGACGTCTATAATTCTATCCCCGATAATACTAAAGAGTATTATAAGGACAGTGTCCAGGTGAATGGTCAGGAGACTCCTGCCATTAGGGACACTGGGGCCAGCATAACTGTGGTGGATAAATCGCTTTTTCAGGCTGAGGATGTTGCTAAGGCACCCAAACGCCTCACCAAGTTAGCTGGAGGGCCTGTGCAGATGCTTCCCCAATTACCAGTTCTCATCCAGTGTAACGACATGACTGTGAAGATACCTGTCAGCATACAGAGTGAGGTACCAGGATGCGTTCTGTTGGGCAACGATTTGAAAACTCTCGGAGTTGTATCGCATACCCCCAGACCTCCTAGTAAACGGTTACAGGAGCTAACCAGACCTGCAAGGGAGAGAACCATGCGAGGTACTCTCCAGGAGATGATGAAGAAAGAAATCACTCCTGCTCCACTGGAATTGTCAGCTGCTATCGCCAAGAAGTCAGAAGCAAAAGGGAAACCTAAGACTTCTATACCGAAACCAGCAGCCAGCATTTCAGTGCAGCCAACAAGGACTTCCCCACGGTTGTCCAAAGGTACACCCGTAACTCCACCTCCAGCTGAGGCTAAGAGGGAGGTACAACCCTGTGTGGTAGAATTAGACTCTGAAGAAAGCTAATGGAAGGCCAGGAACTCATTGGAGATCTGGATCCTGTTGACCATCCTGAGCTGCAGTCTTTACTGGCAGAAGGTGGACCCAGCAGGGCAGACTTCAGTAAGGGACAGAGAGAATGTCCAACTCTGGAAGGTCTTCGCCAACAGGCAGAAGCTCAGGCTGAAGGGCAAGAGCCTGGGAAGTACAGGTTGCACTGGGAAGATGGCCTCTTCTACAGTGAACCGACCGAGTCTGCACCTGGAGACTACAAACGACTTGTAGTACCCCAAGAGAACAGACCACAGTTCTTGCAGTTAGCCCACGAGATTCTTTTGGCTGGTCACTTGAGTTTCAAGAAGACTAAGGAAAGGCTCTCTCTCTACTTTTATTGGCCGAAGATGGGGGCCGAAGTAGAAAAACACTGCAGGAGCTGCCACACCTGCCAAACCTCTGGTAAGGTTGGCTCCAAGAATTTGGCACCTTTAGTGCCTCTCCCAGTTGTGGGAGTCCCATTTCAGAGAGTAGGGATTGACATTGTTGGTCCCCTTGATACTCCAACTTCCTCAGGCAACAGGTTTATACTTGTTGTAGTAGACCATGCTACTAGGTATCCTGAGGCAATTCCTATGAGGACTGTTACAGCTCTGGCTGTGGCTAAGGCCCTCCTTGGTATTTTTACCAGGGTCAGGTTTCCTAAGGAAGTAATCTCTGACAGGGGGTCAAACTTTATGTCCCACTACATGAAAGCCATGTGGAAGACCTGTGGAGTTACTTACAAGTTCTCAACGGCTTACCACCCACAAACAAATGGGTTGGTAGAACGGTTCAACCGAACCATGAAGAGCATGATAGGTGCTTTAGAAGAACCCCTTAAGCGTAAGTGGGACCTCCTACTGCCATGCCTTCTCTTTGCTTATAGAGAAGTCCCTCAGGAGGGAGTATGTTATTCTCCCTTTGAGCTTATCTATCCCGTCAGAGGTCCATTGGCCCTGATTAAGGAGGGGTTGGAGAGTGCTCCTTCCCCCAGCCAGTCTGTAACGCTCACCTGATTCCCACGGAGGCGCTGATCCCGGCTGGGCTGCTATCGTTTCTTCAATTGAGAGGCGTAGAGCCCGGACGACTCTCAGGACTTGGCTTCCTCTTATCGAATGTCTGACTTTCAGGGTAAGTTTTCTGCAGGTGGAAGAAAAAGGGTTAATCACCGTTTGATGGGATTCCTTCTCCCACCAATCGCCAGTTTCTCCCACAGGCTAGCTTTCTACTTGTCTCGGCGAGCTCTCACCTTAGGCGTATAAATGCTGAGCTCTCCATCCTGCGTCTGGTGCAGGGCTGCGTGGATTCCAGTTACGTCACTGGATGAGTTCAGTGTTGAGGCTCAAGTCTTTTGCGGCCTTAGTTGTGGCACTGGTGCTGGGATGCCGAAGAGCGATGCCGCCGTTACTGCACGAGCGGATGCCTGTAAGTATACTGTAGTATTTAGGCTTTAAAAGATGGGCACCTCAATAATGTCCCTTTTCCTTTGTTTCAGGCCTCGGGATGCTGTTGGCGTAGTTTTCCGTTGCCGCTGCACGTGCCGATGCACGTAAGTATAATGTTCGTTGGCCGCTTTTAATGGCACCTCTAATAATGTCTTTTTTCTAGTTTTCAGGTTCCGGGATGCTGCGGACTTTATATCCGTTGCCACTGCACGTGCCGATGCACGTAAGTATAATGATCGTTGGCCGCTTTTAATGGCACCTCTAATAATGTCCTTTTTCTAGTTTTCAGGTGCCGGGATGCTGCAGTTGATGCGGCCGCTTCTGCGCGTGCAAAAACTGGTAAGTTAAGATGAATGCGACTGCCTTCACCCGAACCCCTTTTTAATTATGTCCTTTGCCTTTCAGGTGCAGAGAAGCTGCCGAAGAGAAGGCCGCGGTTAGCTCCGTTGCAATCACGGATGGATCAGGTAAGCGGGCGCGGCTGCGAGCGAGTTGTACTTTTCTAACCTTATGTTTATTCTTTGCAGGTTTTGCCGGTGACTGGATTCCGGGATCTGGTAAGTATTGTTCTGTGTCTTTCTTCATCCACAGGTTGCTGCGCGGAAGCTGAAGATGACTCTGGACCTGGAATGCAGGAGCCGACTCGGTGAGCGTCCTGCTACTGCTGCAGAATAACGCGAAGCACGTGTTTTCCATCGGGCGTGGTTTAAATAGCAGAGAAGTGCTTCCAGTGTGTGTTCTTCCACCGGTTCCACCCAGGTAAGAAAAGAGTTCCTGAATGGAGGGAATAGTTCCTCCCAGCCCTGATGGCTGGGGACTTCAACCAGACTGGATTGTTCTGGGTAAATATGCATCATGGTCTGCCTCAGGTAAGTCCACCCAAGCATTATTACACTGTTTATCAATATGAGCCCGGCGCCTATGGCGCCGGGACTGAAGCCCTTCATGAGCCTGGCGCCAAAGGAGCCAGGACACGGTCCAAAGGGCCCCTGTAGGGGTCTGCTGGGTCCGGAGTAGTGGAAGACGGGTCTGCTTCCGAGGGCGCTGGGCCAGTCCTGGCCCCTCTGGAGTAGCGCCCATGACAGCACCCCCCCCACCTCAAGGCCCCTCCCAAACTTGTCCTCCCCAGGGGTTTTGGTTTATCGGGAAAGGTTCGGTGAAATTTCTGGACTAGACGAGGATCATGGACGTGGTCATAGGGTTCCCATGACCTTTCCTGAGGTCCGTAGCCTTTCCAGTCAATTAGGTAGAATAGCTTCGATCTGATGATTTTAGAGTCCAAAATGTCTTTTACTTCAAATTCGGGCTCCCCATTCACTTGAATGGGCTCTGGAGGATTGGTCAATCAGGTTCCAGGTTGCATGGGTTTCAAAAGAGATACGTGAAATACAGGATGTATTCTCATATGGGTTGGCAATTCTAATTTAACGGCCACTGGATTAATTATGGCCGTAATTGGATATGGTCCCAGGTATTTGGGGTTGAAGGTGCGAGGCCCTTTAAGCGATAAATGTTTGGTGGACAGCCAGACTTGATCCCCAACCTGGTATTGAGGGGCATTGCTTCGGTGTTGATCTGCTCCTTTTTTGTACCTCTCTTTAGCTTGTTGTAGATGTGCAGTCGCTTCCTTAAAAGCTTGGATAATAACGGTGTGCAATTGATCCACGGCGGGTGTTCCAAGATCTTGAGGTGGATCAAGGTTGGAGGTTCGAGGATGAATCCCATACAAGATGTAGAAGGGACTCTTCCCGGTACCCGAATGAACTGAATTGTTGTAAGCATATTCAGCTATCCAAAGGATGTCCTTCCAGTTACTCTCCGACTGTTGTAGCATGCATCGTAAATATTGCTCGAGAGTCTGGTTTGTTCTCTCGGTTTGCCCGTCGGTCTGGGGATGATGGCTGGTCGAAAGTCTTACATCGATTTGAGCTAATCGACAACAGCTATGCCAAAAGTGGGAAATAAACTGGCTCCCCCTATCTGAGATTAGTACTGACGGGAAGCCGTGTAGCCGGACGATGTTTTCAAGAAATACTTTGGCTAGGACTGATGCTGAAGGTAAGCCTTTTAGCGGAATGAAGTGGGCCATTTTAGAAAACAGGTCCACAATAACAAGAAAGGTGTTGTACCCGGAACAGGAGGGTAAGTCTGTGATGAAGTCCATGGAAAGGGTATGCCAGGGACACGGTGGGATGTCTAATGGTTGCAGAATACCAGCCGGACTCTTCTTCTGACCCTTGTTTTGAGCGCACACACCGCAGGACATCACAAATTCCTTTATTTCTTTTCTCCACGAAGGCCACCAGAAGTGTCTCTTCACCTTTTCTGTGGTTTTGGCAATGCCAGGGTGACCCTCAATTAATGAATCATGATAGCAGGAGATTACCTGTCTTTGTAAATCGGCGTGTGGTAGGAACAATCGTCCTTGGAAATAAGGCAAGTCATTGCTTACGGTGAAATCTTTTCCTTTTTGTAACCAGTTCAGTAAGTCTGGTGAGGTTACAAGTTGTTTAGTTTTTTCTTCAATATCCTCACTGGATTGTGAAGAAATCAGACCCACGATCCTTTGTTCAGGAATTATTGGTACAGGTTCTGGATTGGCAACGTTATCTCCCATTCCAATTCGGGAAAGAGCATCTGCTTTGCCGTTCTTGTTGCCGGGGCGATAAGTGATCACGAAGTCAAATTCTGCAAAGAATAGAGCCCAGCGAAGCTGTCTGGAGGATTGAGCCTTGACGGTTTTCAGATACTGCAGATTTCGATGATCAGTGATCACTGTGATGGTGTGTCTGGCCCTGAGGAGATAATGCCGCCATGCCTTAAAGGCTGATTTAATCGCTAGAAGCTCTTTGTCTGTGATGGTGTAGTTGATCTCAGGCGCCGAGAACTTCCGAGACCAGAATGCCACAGGATGCAGTTGGTTAGTCTTTGGATCTCTTTGTGATAGGACTGCTCCCATTGCTAAGCTGGAGGCGTCGGTTTCAACGATGTAAGGGCGGTCTGGGCGTGGGTGTTTCAGAATTGGCGCCAAGGTGAATTTAGCCTTTAGCTCTTGGAAGGCTTGTTCTGCTTCTGCGGACCATTCAAAGCGTTTATTTTTTCTTAAGAGGGCGGTGATGAGTTGTACCACTCGTGAAAACTCTGGAATAAATCTACGGTAAAAATAGGCAAAGCCTAGCATGCTTTGAACGCCTTTCACGGAAGTAGGAGACGGCCATTTGAGGATAGCGTCTACTTTTCTCGAGTCCATGTGGACTCCTTTGGGTGTCAGAATAAATCCCAAAAATTCGACCTCAGTGACATGAAAAACGCATTTTTCGAGCTTGGCAAAAAGTTTATGTTGGCGAAGTTTTTCAAGGACCGCCCTAACATGATTTCAGTGGTCAGCTTCTGAAGATGAGTACACAAGAATGTCATCTATGTAGACGACAACGCAGACATCAATGAGCTCTCTGAGGACATCATTCATAAAATATTGGAAGGCGGCCGGTGCATTGCATAGTCCAAAGGGCATCACTTGGTATTCAAATAGCCCATACTTAGTGCGAAAGGCCGTCTTCCATTCATCTCCTTCCTTGACCCGTACCAAGTGATAAGCTCCCCGGAGATCAAGCTTAGTATAAATACAGTCGTTTTTTACCTGGTCAAGGAGTTCCGGGATCAGAGGTAAGGGGTACCGGTTTTTTACTGTTATCTGGTTCAGAGCACGATAATCTATACAGGTTCTGAGGTCACCTTCTTTTTTTGGTACGAAGAACAGAGCCGAGGATGCAGGGGACTTCGACGGACGGATAAAGCCATTGGCCAGGTACTGGTCTAAATACTGTCGCAGATGAAGGTTCTCAGGCTCGGTAAGGGCGTAAATCCTACTCCAAGGGGGAGTTGCACCGGGTAGCAAATCTATCTGACAATCGTATGATCTGTGGGGTGGCAAGGTGTTAGCCTGTTCCTTTTGAAAAACATCTTGGAACTCTCGATACTCTAGAGGTAATTGTGGACCGTCAGCCGTTACTGACGCTAGGCCAATGTTGGGTCGTGGATAACAAGTTGGTGTGCACTCTGGGAACTTTATCGTCTTTGCTTGCCAATCAATCTGAGGATTGTGTTTCTCCAACCAAGGAATCCCTAGAATTACTTGGAATTGAGGAGCCTTGATCACGTCGAACACAATTACCTCTTGATGCCCGTCTTGGCCTAGTATCGTCACTTCAGTAGTGGTATGGGTCACTGGTCCGGAGGCGATTTCCGTCCCATCCACCGTGGTAATGACGTCTTTAACCACCTTTGGACAAAGAGGTAAGTTCATCCTGGAAGCCAATTCGCGGTCCACATAATTTCCAACTGCTCCGCTATCAATGTATGCCTTAATTGCATGCAAACGATCCAGTTGCTCTGGGTTTACGAGGACCATTGGCATTATGAAGTGCGAGGTCAAAGAACTGGTTTTTACGCTCGGCAAGCGGACCTCTACACTTGTCGGGCGAGGTCGTTTCCCGGCTCAGGCTTTTCAGAACTCTTATCAGAAGCTCCCACTGTCTTCTTAGGTGGTTTCACCGGGCAATCTCGAAGAAAATGTCCTGAATTTCCACAATAGAGACATAGTTGCATTTGTCGTCTCCTGTCGCGTTCTTTCTGGGTTAGGGGACCCTTTACAACCCCAATTTGCATAGGTTCGACGGCTTCAACTCCTTTGGTGTGACTTTGAGGCTTAGGGAACACTCGTGTTTCAAACCTGGATCGATCCGCCTTTCTGTTTTGTAGTCTGTGATCCAATTGGACCACCAAATCAATGTACTCTGAACAATCCTGAGGAGGATTCACTACCTGGGCAAGGACGTCTTTGAGTTCGCCACGCAAACCCCTGTGAAAAAGCGTGATTCTTTTGTCCTCAGGCCATCTGGTTTCCACGATTAGCCTATTGAATGATGCAATGTAGGCCAAAAGATCTTGATTGCCCTGTCGTAGGGAAAGGAGTTCGTTGTCCAGGGCCTGCCCCTGGGAATGCCTTGCAAAAAGTCTTTCCATATTTGCCTGGAAGGTCGGGAAATCACGAAGGATCGGGTCATCCTGTGTAACCAGAGGGATCGACCAATCAGCGGCACTGCCGCTAAGATACGAAAGCACAAAGGCTACCTTAGTCTGGTCAGTCGGAAAGGCTGCAGGTCTACAAAGAAAGTGCAATCGGCATTGATTTATAAACACCGCAAACCTTTTAGGGTCACCAGAGAAGCGTTCAGGCGGTGCCAATGGCACATTTCCGGGTAGGTTGATTTGAACAGGATTGGCTGAAGCCGCTGGGATATAGCTCCCTCCTGAATTAGGTAGTGGGGTTTGCCCCGCTTGTGTCTGTAATAACTGTCTGGCGAGATCATCAGTTCGTTCTTTTGATATTATCAATTCCCTCCTAAGGGCATTCGTTTCCTGGCGGGCAGCATGAACTTCAGCTCTTAATTCCCCTAATAACTGGGCCAGTTGGTCTGTGTCGGAAGTTTCCATAGCGCCTGGGTAGGAGGTTATTGGTGGGCTTCGCGTTCTGTAACGCTCACCTGATTCCCACGGAGGTGCTGATCCCGGGTGGGCTGCTATCGTTTCTTCAATTGAGAGGCGTAGAGCTCGGACGACTCTCAGGACTGGGCTTCCTCTTATCGAATGTCTGACTTGCAGGGTAAGTTTTCTGCAGGTGGAAGAAAAAGGGTTAATCACCGTTTGATGGAATTCCTTCTCCCACCAATCGCCAGTTTCTCCCACAGCCTAGCTTTCTACTTGTCTCGGCGAGCTCTCACCTTAGGCGTATAAATGCTGAGCTCTCCATCCTGCGTCTGGTATAGGGGTGCGTGGATTCCAGTTACGTCACTGGATGAGTTCAGTGTTGAGGCTCAAGTCTTTTGCGGCCTTAGTTGTGGCACTGGTGCTGGGATGCCGAAGAGCGATGCCGCCGTTACTGCACAAGCAGATGCCTGGAAGTATACTGTAGTCTTTAGGCTTTAAAAGATGGGCACCTCAATAATGTCCCTTTCCCTTTGTTTCAGGCCTCAGGATGCTGTGGGCGTAGTTTTCCGTTGCCGCTGCACGTGCCGATGCACGTAAGTATAATGTACGTTGGTCGCTTTTAATGGCACCTCTAATAATGTACTTTTTCTAGTTTTCAGGTGCCGGGATGCTGCGGTTGATGCGGCCACTTCTGCGCATGCAAAAACTGGTAAGTTAAGATGAATGCGACTGCCTTCACCCAAACCCCTTTTTAATTATGTCCTTTGCCTTTCAGGTGCAGAGAAGCTGCCGAAGAGAAGGCCGCGGTTAGCTCTGTTGCAATCACGAATGGATCAGGTAAGCGGGCGCGGCTGCGAGCGAGTTGCATTTTTCTAACCTTATGTTTATTCTTTGCAGGTTTTGCCGGTGACTGGATTCCGGGATCTGGTAAGTATTATTCTGTGTCTTTCTTCATCCACAGGTTGCTGCGTGGAAGCTGAAGATGACTCTGGACCTGGAATGCAGGAGCCGACTCGGTGAGCGTCCTGCTGCTGCTGCAGAATAACGCGAAGCACGTGTTTTCCATCGGGTGTGGTTTAAATAGCAGAGAAGTGCTTCCAGTGTGTGTTCTTCCACCGGTTCCACCCAGGTAAGAAAAGAGTTCCTGAATGGAGGGAATAGTTCCTCCCAGCCCTGAGGCTGGGGACTTCAACCAGACTGGATTATTCTGGGTAAATATGCAGCATGGTCTGCCTCAGGTAAGTCCACCCAAGCATTATTACACAGTTTATCAATATGAGCCCGGCGCCTGTGGCGCCGGGACTGAAACCCTTCATGAGCCTGGCGCCAAAGGCGCCAGGACACGGTCCAAAGGGCCCCTGTAGGGGTCTGCTGGGTCCGGAGTAGTGGAAGACGGGTCTGCTTCCGAGGGCGCTGGGCCAGTCCTGGCCCCTCGGGAGTAGCGCCCATGACACAGTCAGAGTGACTGACTATGTGATAGGTCTCTGGAGGAGAATGTCGCACATGATGACAGAAGCAAGCGATAACTTGAAAGCTGGACAAGCATTGGTCAAGCACTGGCATGATCAAAAGGCTAACATGGTTGAGTTCGCTCAAGATCAGCTCGTTCTCGTTATGATCCCAACAAGGCAGAGGGCCTTGCAAGACAAATGGATGGGACCCTTCAGAGTTGTGGGTAAACTCGGAGAGGTCAACTATCTGGTGGACCTGGGCGATCCCAAGGAGGCTCCGACAGTCTTCCACACCAACCGACTCAAAGCGTATGTCTCAAGACCTGATGTAGGAGCGTTGCTTCTAGCATCATCCGAGGAAGAAGACGAGAGTGAAGCTCTTCCGGATCTCCTCAGGGGCTTACCTTTAGACGTAAAAATTGAAGGAGTAAATCTCTCTTCAAATCTGACACCCGAGCAACATGAAGAGTGCCTCTCTGTTCTCGCTTTCACCAGGCTTGACCCCTTGGGGCCAGCACGACATACTCACTGGTGACTTACTGCCAGTCAAAAGCAGAGGATACCGAATGTCAGAAAACGTACAAACCCACATCAAAGGTGAGGTCAGCAAGATGCTTGATCTCGGGGTAATAGAGCCCTCTACTAGTCCATGGTCTAGCCCAGTTGTGTTAGTACCAAAGGCCGGATCTAAAGAACTTAGATTCTGCGTGGATTATAGAGCCCTTAATGCAGTCACCAAGACTGATGCCCACCCTTTGCCAAGAACAGATGAGTTGGTGGATAAACTTGGTGCCGCCAAGTTCCTCAGCACATTTGACTTGACGTCAGGCTATTGGCAAATAGCCCTGACAGACCATGCCAAGGAGAAGACTGCATTTTCTACCCCCGTTTGCTTATGCCAGTTTAAGGTAATGACTTTCCAATTGAAAAATACACCTGCTACATTTCAACGGATGGTAAACCAGGTTCTGAATGGGATGGAGGACTTCTGCATGGCATACTTGGATTACATAGCAGTGTTCAGCAATTCCTGGGAAGAACATGTAACCCACCTGAGAGATGTTTTGCAGGCTCTTGGACGAGCCAATCTGACCATAAAGGCAAGTAAATGCCAAATTGGACAGAGTAAGGTAGTCTATCTTGGACATGAGGTAGGAGGTGGAGAAATAAGGCCTTTGCTCAGTAAGATTGAAGCTGTGCAAAAGTGGACAACACCTACTACTCAGACCCAGGTGAGAGCCTTCCTAGGCCTCACTGGGTATTACAGGAATTTCAATGAGAACTATGGGACCATAGCTTCTCCACTGAATGTCATCTCCTCGCCCAAATTTCCTAAAAAGGTTAGATGGAACGAGGAGTGCAATCAGGCTTTTGAACACCTGAAAAAGGCTCTTTGCCAAGCCCCAGTACTCAGAGCTCCTGATTACCGCCAAACTTTCATTGTGCAGACAGATGTTTCAAATGTAGGAATAGGTGCAGTACTCAGTCAACTGGATGGGAAAGGTAGGGAGCACCCCGTTTGCTTCATCAGCCATCAGCCGCGAGCTGAAGGATCCTGAAACAAGGTGGGCAACAATTGAAAGAGAATGCTTTGCTATCGGGTGGGCTCTGAAGAAGTTTAGGCCATACTTGTATGGTTCTACTTTTGTCATTCAGACTGACCACCAACCCTTGAGATGGTTAATGCAAATGAAAGGGGAAAACCCAAAACTACTGAGATGGTCGATATGTCTGCAAGGGTTTGATTTCACCATTGAGCACAGGTCAGGGTGTCACCACCAAAATGCTGATGGTCTCTCTAGGATGTATGTCATCGACTAGAGGTATGAGATTCATCCAGGAGTGGATTAAATCCTCCTGTCTCTTAGTCTGGGGGGGGGTGGGGAGGGGCGAGTGTTAGGGAGAATTCTCTGTTTAGGCTGAATTTCCTAACCTAGTGAGTCCCCCAGCAGCTTTGCTGGATTTCTGGAGTTTGTTGTTTCCATCCTGCCAAGAGTGAGACTCTTTTTCTCCCACTCTTGGACATGAATGTGTGTAATTCCTTTGAGTGTCAATGTGTTCTATGGGCTATGGGGTCTTTTACTCCATAGGGTCTCATATGTTTTGCTATGTGTGTTACCCCGCACCCGCCGTGCCGTAACACTGGGGCATCCTAGAGGATCCCCACCATAGACTCCATACCCGGGGACTGACTACTGTCTCCCCGGGCATGTAAAGTCACCATTGGCTTTACTAGACCTTAATTTACTAACAGAACTAGTACAAACCATCCTATTGTGGACGTACTAGTAGGAGTAATTCGATTACTCCTGGGTCTGTTATTCGAGGGGGCACTGTCCCGTCCCCCCTCGTCGAGTTTTGGCTGGTGGCAGTGGAAACTACTTGTTATATTCGACCCCGAATATAACCCTATGGGATTCTTCCCATTGTTGGAGGTTAATACTTTTTCTCGTTAATCTCTAACATATCACCGGTTTATTTGTCTTAAACAAATCTATCGGTTGGTATTTTCTGCCAGAACTCGGTTTTTAAAATGGCGTCTGTGTTCGTCTCCGTGACTCCTAAACCAAAGGTTGAGCCATTTGTTCCACTTTTGGCGGGCTTCTACACAGAAGTCCTCCAAAGTGGTGCCATTCTGTCTGGGTACCACAGGGTGTGTGGGAGGGGGTTTAGGCACCCTGGACTGAGTTGCCTTGCCAACTCAAGTCGCACTCTGGTGTGATTGGCCCAAGTGGTGAGCCACCCCGCTCACCACTTAGCGTGTTTTGTTTGACAGCTAGGCTGAATGAATGGGGGTTCTCTGCATAAAAGCAGGGCTTTTGGGACTGGATCTTCAGAATTCGCCACAGGACCTAAAAATCCGACGAGAGTAAAGCTGAGCTGACCTGCAACGACGACACCTCCGGTGGAGCCCTGCGGAACCGACTCACCACTTCCCGACGACAGAGGAGATCTCCCCGCCGGAGAGTCTCTTCCCCTGACTGGTGGGAACAACCAGTCCCCTTTGCTTTTTCTTCGTTCCAGGACGTAGTGGTCGAATTGCCCGTGCAGAGCACCCCGGCAACCGGATAGCCACTAAACCCTGTACCGCGACCAAAAGGTGGTGCCTTGTGACGGAGCCCTCCGCGGCTGGTCTCTTCCCTGGTGGTGCAAAGATCTTCAACTTTCCTTGGACGACGAGATCATCTCTTCTCTTGGCAAAGCCCCGACCTGCATCCACCACCAGGAACAACTGCCCCCGCCAGAGCTGTCTCTCCACAAACAAGGTACCGTGTCCGCCTGGCTTCCCTTGTCTCAGTTAGCGTGAGGTGTCTTAATCCTCACCTCTCCATTGGTTCGCCTCCAAGCTTTCTTAACTTTCTGTTCTGAACTGGTCCAACCTTTCTGTGACAATTTGCGCCAAAGACTCGAAGTGCATTTCCACTGTGATACTTTTTGGAACATTTCGCCTTGCCTCTCTCCGAGCGGGCCTGGCCTCTGGACTTTGCGATCTACAGTAGACCCTGCCTTACTTGCCTTGCATTTGTTCGTAAAAGTGTTGATACCGAGTTGATTTCATACCCTGCCTTTTCTCTCCCGTCCTAACGAATACTAGAGTGCCATCTAGGTTAAAGCATTCACCTCTGTCTGCAAATAAGTGGTGCCGTTGAACCTAGACTTGTCGAACTATTGTTAGGGGGATTGATTTACTTATAGTAATTGTGATTGAAGTGTTTACCGTATTAGTGCCAGAGTGTTTTCCATAGATGTGTTTTTATAAATAAATAACTATATATCTTTACACCGAAGCCTTGTTCCGTGTTTGCTTGTTCTACTGTGTGAATTGCCCTATTTTGTATACTCCACATACTGCCTAACTCTTCTTGAGGGAAGTCTGACTGCTCAGCCACAGCTACCAAGTGAATCTGTGTGGTACAGACTGCTACCAAGTGGGTTTACTGCCAAACACCTGTAGTCCTAAGCCATTTGCAGTGGTCCCAGAGGGAACTGCACAGGTTTCCGCCTAACAGCAGATACCACAAGACATCACAAATGACTTTACATCTTTTTGCCAGGTGGGCCACCAGAATTGTCTTTTAATTTTAGCTTCAGTTTTTGCGATACCAGGGTGTCCTTCCATAAGGGCGTCATGATAATTGGAGATGACTAATTCTTGTATTTCCTTGTGTGTTAGAAAATAGACGTCCTTGATAGTAAAGTAGGTCATTGATGACTGAATAATCTTGGCCTTTCTTTACCCAGTCCTGCAGGGCTGCTGGATCAAAAAGTTGTTGGATTCTTAAATGAATATCTTGTAGAGTCTGTAGAGTAGTTATGCCAAGAATTCTTTGTTCTGGAATTATAGGCACCGGTTCCGGGTTTGAATATGCTTCTCCCATCCCTATTCGGGATAAGGCATCTGCCTTGCCATTTTTACAACCTGGTCGATAAGTGATCATGAAATCGAATTTGGCCAAGAATAATGCCCATCGAAGTTGACGCGATGATTGAGCCTTGGCTGTTTTTAAATACTGCAAATTCCTGTGATCGGTGATTACAGTAATGGTATGCCTGGCACCGAGAAGATAATGTCGCCAAGCCTTGAAGGCGGATTTGATGGCTAACAACTCTTTATCGGTAACCGCATAGTTTAACTCGGGTGCCGAGAACTTTCTAGACCAAAATGCTACTGGATGAAGTTGACTCGTTTCAGGATCCTTCTGGGACAGGACAGCCCTCATGGCTAAACTGGATGCATCGGTTTCAACTATGTATGGAAGCTCGGGTGTGGATGCCTTAAGACAGGTGCCGACGTGAATTTCAATTTCAGCTCTTGGAAGGCCTTTTCAGCCTCTTCGGTCCACAAGAAACATTTGTTTTTTTGCAAAAGTGCTGTGATGGGGTGTACAACATGTGAGAATTGTCAAGGGGGATCCTGGGAGTCCCTCTGCCAGACATTAGTCCTGGTTACGAGGGACTTACCCAGAGTCTTTAGCTCACTATCTTTCACAGAGAAGAAATATCCCAAACATATCAGTCTTTGTCCTGCCTAGGGCAGTCCATCACCGAAATGCTAGGCAATTCTCCTCTGAACAAGAGTACCAACAGCATCCCCAGACACGTGTTTCGGTCTGGTTGGACCTCATCAGTAGGGAGGAGCTGTGCCTCTCTAAGAATAGTGAGCAAGGGGTCCACGTCTGGATTCCCCTAGTAACTTAGGGTGAGACCCAAAGTTACTTAATTATGCAAATTGACAAGGGGGGTCCTGGGAGTCCCTCTGCCAGACATTAGCCCTGGTTACGAGGGACTTACCCAGAGTCTTTAGCTCACTATCTTTCACAGAGAAGAAATATCCTAAACATATCAGTCTTTGTCCTGCCGTGGGGCAGTCCATCACCTAAATGCTAGGCCATTCTCCTCTGAACAAGAGTACCAACAGCATCCCCAGACACGTGTTTCGGTCTGGTTGGACCTCATCAGTAGGGAGGAGCTATGCCTCTCTAAGAATAGTGAGCAAGGGGTCCACGTCTGGATTCCCCTAGTAATTTAGGGTGAGACCCAAAGTTACTTAATAATGCAAATTGACAAGTGGGGCTAAAGACTCTGGGTAAGTCCCTCGTAACCATGACTAATGGCGCTCCTTTGAGACAATCAGTTCTCTCCTGAGGGCATTAGTCTCTTGGCGAGCGGAGTGTACTTCTGCTCTAAGTTCCCCCAATAATTGGGCCAGTTGGTCGGTTTCTGAGGTTTCCATAATGCCCGGGTGGGGATTTGCAGAAAGGCTTTGCGTTCTGTTATGCTCACCTGGCTCCCACAGGGGCGTCGATCGGACCCGGACAGCTGCAGACTCCACCAACGTGATGCGTAGTGCAGAGATGACAGACTGGACTGGCCCTCCTAATCTCGTCTGCTTGATCCGTAGAAGTATTCTCCTGCAATTGGAGAGAGGAGTTTAGCCACCCGTGGATTCTAGCAATGGCACCCCGCTGTTCTCCCCACCAATCACCTCCGAAATTCCCTTTCAGTAATCTCACCTTATATTCTTGAAAGATGAGCTCTCCATCCTGCGTGCATTTCAGGGGCGCGTAGATACCAGTTACTTCACCGGTCCAAAGGGGTTGGGAGAGTTCCGGATGAGTATTGACTCTGAGGTTCCTGGTGAGGACCAGTAAGTATACAGTTCATAGAGTTCAATATGTCCGATGTTCACTCTTGTCCCATTCCCATCTTATCTTGCAGCTGAGTCCGAGAGAAGTTGGTCTCATGGCAGCTGATGGTGTGCAAGTAAGAGTCTGTATTACCCGACGCTGTCTGGTAAAATGATGCATGTATTTGACGTGCTGTTTTCTCTCCACTTACAGGTGCGGCATATGAGGATGAGGAGAGTTAAAGAATAATGCCTCCGGTGGTAAATCAGGTAAGTCTATGGTGGCAAAAGAGATTGTATTTGTTGGCTCTCTCGGCTCACCTTGTTGTTTCTTTTGTCCCCTAGGTGCCGGAGTTTGGCGAAGAAATGATGGAGGCAGCGCCGAATCGAAAGATGCTGTGAGGACTGGTGAGTATGGCGCGGCGCTGCAGCTGGCGATGCGACGCGTGCAGAAATAACTTCCTTTCCAGGTTCGGAGATGTGATGGATCCGGAATCAGGTGAGGAAATGAATAATGTTCATTTTCTAACCTTGCCTCTTCTTTCCTCTTCTTCTAGGAGCTCCGGATTCAAGACGGGCGTGGCTGGATGCTGACTTGCAGGTACAGTGAGCGTTACGCTGCTGAGTGCAGAATAACGCGAAGCGTGTGCTGCTGTTCGCGTGTGGTTTAAATAGCCTCCAAAGTAGTCCCAGGTAAGAAGTTCCCCAGAACCACCCAGAGTAAAAAATAGTCCCTGTAGTAAAATAGTCCCATCCAGGCCTCACGTTGTCTTGGATTCATTTGCAGCTATGGCGTCAGGACTGAATTCTATTATGAGCCTGGTGCCTAAGGCACCAGGACTGAACCCAGACAGCCTCCAGTCGGGGCTGCTGGGGTTTTAATAAATATCTGGATGCCTGCTCCCGGGGCTGATGGGCTTGATCCGGATGCCCAGGGTTAGGCATCATGACAACTACCTTCTAAGAAATTGATCACACAACATACTGGTACATTCCCCTGTCTACACTGCACCAATTGCAACTTCGTGATTAAAGGGAATGTTATTTTCCATCCACGAACAGGCAAGAAGATTTTTCTTAAGACATTTGGAACTTGTATTAACACTATATATGGCATAAAATGCCCATGCGGAAAATACTACGTGGGCCAATCAACTAGAGCTACCAAAAAAAAACGGTGGAACAAACACCGTTCCTGTATCCGCAATTCTAACCTAAACTCAGCTGTGGCCCGACATTGGGCCGAAAATAATCACAACCTTTCGCAAATTAAGTTTTTGGTTCTGGAGGTTTTGACCAGAAATAACCCTCACGAAGATTTAAGCCTACGCCTCAATCGTAGGGAGACATTTTGGATTGACAAACTCTGTAGTCTGGTTCCGAATGGTCTGAACGAAGAAATGAATTACCACTGTTACATTTAAACCTCACTGTAATACTAGGACATATGTGTCCACCTCGAGGTCCTGATACCCTTCATGTATGGTGTTTGCTGTTTACGTTGCTTTGCCTTTATTATAATTGACTACATGTTTCCTATATTGTGTACCATTTTTGTTCCTATGTTATCTTATAAGCAACCTTGCCACAAGTCCCGGACTTCTGTCTGGGACCCAAGGTGCCGCCTGTTGGTGACACCATCTGAGACGAGGTTGTCCCCAAAATCATCATTTTCACCATGTATTATTCCAATGTCCTTTTATACCATATGTACACTAACAAGTGCACTGACTACAGATGTGTAGTATTCAAATTGCGTGTTCTACATGAGTTTCACGTTTATCTTCATGCTGCATGTTCATTCGTATATGTTTAATGTTTCATATTCATTCTTACATGTTCATTCTTATATGCTTAACGTTTTAGGTTTTCTTTCATCATTCAATGGAGAGGTTTAATCTCTCTGTTTCACTCCGGGTCCTGTCGTGGTCCCACTCATGTTCGAGTATGTTTTCTATTTCTATTCCAATTTTTTCTTTTTGAATATTAAGACATTTTAATTAAGGACCTTATGCAGGTATGCCCGTAAATTGTTTATTTTTGAGATCGGTGCAGGCTATCACCTGTTATACACCTCGGTTTGTGACCACCGGCCTCCTAATGGTGCTTGGTGGCTACGTGTAGTATAAGAGAGCCGTTGCCTCGGCAACGGCCTAACACGGCAGTCCGAGATACTGCCTTGCAGCTGCACGTAGGAGTTCTCCAAAGCTCCGTGTGCACAAAGGTATGAGATCTGATCGCGGCACACCTTAGGTATTTTTTTCTGACACCCGTGCTTGTCACGCTACTATACTTACCTTGATCCTTTCCCTTTATCAGATACCATTTGTAAACACCATCGTGTTTCAAGCCACAGCCGCTGTATCCACGGCATTTTGTTGTGCCCCATCTTTCTTTGGGTATGAACAACAAACGTTCCCTAACGTTCCCTTCTGTGCCACACTATTAAGGTAAACTAAGATTTACACATTTTTCTCTCCTCTGTCATTTACAAGACAATTCACTCATTATTTCTTTTTCTTTTTCTTTTCTCCTTGACTCATTTCCTTTGGAATCTCTACTGAATGGTATGTTTCTTTTATTACTACATGTATGTGTGATTTGTTTGATTCATCATGTCGATAATGGTGCATTATTTTATTGACTTGGAATTGACTAGACTTGCCCTGACGAAGGAAGTCATTTCCGAAATGCATTGGCATTAAGTCTGTATTACATATGAGTTGTGGCAACTGCTTCCTCACTAAGATGACATTAGTGACAGCTTTGTTTTGAATTTCTTTGGATAAATTATCATTTTGAAAACAACCAACAGACTCTTTTCATTTTGAACAAACGAATTACCTTTGATACCGGATCAAAAACCATTATTTTGAACTTTTAATGATTATTTGCCCAGGTTGGGCTCCATAGAGAGCAGCTGTGTGACCTGGTATGTTTACTTGGTCTCTAGCTTTTGTTGCAATTTTGAGTCAGGGTGTCTCCAGACTTGTCGCAGCCTGCTCCGTCTGAATTCCAGTTTGAACATTCATCTTTTACCTTTGCATTGACTTTAACATTTGAAAGATTTCGAACCCTGTGGTGCCCACTCACTTCCCTGTTTGCTCTCTTCTTACCTCTCCCACCGCTCTTTTACCGTATCCTGGGGCGGTCGTACCTCTTCTACGCTCCCACTGGACTATAGTGTACCCCAAGGCTCTGTCCTTGGCCCTTTTCTTTTCTCCCTTTACACCTCAGTCTCGCCCCTATCATCTCCTCTTTCGGTATTTCTCATCACTTCTACGCTGATGACACCCAGCTTTTCCTCTCATTCTATTCACTTTCCTCCCAATAATCTTCCTCTCTCTGCCCATGCTCGTAATCTTGGCATTCACTTTGACTACTCCCTTTCCTTCACCCACCATATCTCTCTCACCTCCCGCGCTTGTCGCTACCACCTTTTCAATATCCGCAAAGTACGTTCCTCTCTAACCTTCCATGCCACTAAACTTTTAGTATCCTCCCTTCTCTTCTTTTGTCTTTTCTATTGTTCCTCTCTCCTCTTCGGACTCCCTGCTTCTCATCTTGCCCCCCTAAAATCCCTCTACAACTCTGGCATTCGCATCCTCTGTCTACTCTCACCTCATGACTCCATCTCCTCCTCACTTTCACAGCTTGGCTGGCTTTCCTTTCATTCCCAAATTAAAATTCCACTTCCTCTGTCTCGTCTTTAAATCTCTCTGTGAACTTGCTCCCCCTAATCTCTCCTCTCTCTTCTCATTCTACAGTCCCTCACGATCCCTCAGATCTGCAGATCACTTCCTTCTCCTTGTTTCCCCGTCCCCATGTGCCTCCTCTCGTTTTCGCTCCTTTCAGCTCCTTGCTCCCCTCCACTGGAACTCCCTTCCCCTCCCTATCCGCTCCATCCCCACCTATTCCTCCTTTTGTGTCTCCTTAAAATCTCTCCTTCTCCTTCTCCACTCCCCTCCCTGATACTCTGATCCTCCCCACCCTACCCTCCCTCTCACCTGTCTTTTATCCTCCTCATCTTGCCTCTTTACCCCTACCTTGTCTCCTCTTATGTCCCCTCTCCCCCCTCTCTCGCCTTCACCTTATCTCACTTCCTGTTCCCCACTCCATTCCCCTCTCCACCCCTTTTTCCCTCCTTTATCTCTGCTGGCAAATTGTTCTAGTTGCTGTATTGATGGTTTGACTCATATCTTGTATTTTTCTTCTACTGTTATTGTATTCTTGTTGTTATAATGTACAGCGCTTTGGCGTAAAGCGCTATATAAATAAAATAAACATAAACTATATGGATTTGAAATGCGGTTTTTGGTTCTATGGAAAGCTGTGGATATGAGCTACAAGCAGAAGTTGAAAGTTATGGACGTTTTAGTGGAGGTCATTTTTCTGAGATAGGCGCAAGAAAGGAAAAACAGGGAAACGCTTTTAAAAGACAATTTCTTATACTAGGGGATGACCATGAAGAAGCAAATACCACACGGAAGCACAGCCACTGGATCGGGGCGACCGCCTTGCCGAGGAGCTTGCCTTCTGCAGATGCAATATATCAGCGCAAAGATATTTTTAACAATACTAGTACAGAAGGAATATAGTACGGATAAGATTGAGAGTTCAGGCAATTCAAAAAGATTTCTAACAATGCAGTTTCTGAAGACAAAATAGGATGGATTTGGATAGAGATAGACTATGGATAGTACATATGCTATTGACACAGTCCTATTCTATGGATACTCACTATATATGTTTGAACAGAACCTTCAGGAATTCTGGTCCGTCAAGATTTCTGGACAGGAATTCTGCTGGGCACACCGGACTGGGCAGCAAGGCGCTCTGGGCTGCACGGCACAGCACGACTGGACTGGGTCTGCAATGGCTCTCTGGTCACAGCACAGCACGGCACAACTGGATTGGGTCTTTTGATTCTGGTAATAATTATTTTAGCAGGAAAGCAGTTACAGCACACTCCGGCTGTTTCTTTTGTTCCCCTTAGGGATAGTGAATTCTGGTTTATGGGATTAGAAGGCCTAGTTGAAAATGGTTCAACTAATGGAATGGGCCTTTCTGCTTGCCAAGTTCCTGGAGTCTGGAGCAAGGAATATGGATGGTTCTGTTTCAGGGTGCTTCGCCAGGATCAAGATAGTGGGTGAATCTGTGTGTCTCTCTAAGTCCTCAGCTGTCTCTTTTTATGCATATAAGGGGTTGTGTGTGCTGGCTTATCCTAAGCGTGCCCCCTTTCCAGGCTATTGGCTAGAGTCTCCTCTCTCCCTTGATTGGAGGAGAAAACAGGGTGTCACCATGATGATGTGGGTTTTATGAGTCAGAGAATATTCCACTTGGCTTTTGAACATAAAATCTACTTTTAGTACAATACATATTTACAAGTGTGCAACCTTTCTAACAATAACATATATAGATTACATCATTTGTGGAGTAGATCCTCTTCCAAGCCCAGTCGCTGTAGGGTCTTGGGTCTGCTTTTGACAGAAATTCACCCTTTTTGTCCGGAACACATGGTCCAATTTCCGGAGCAAATTTCCACGAATGTGCGCCTTGTATATGGGCATAAGCGTGTGAAGTTTCATGCATTTGACATAAATACATTTGGTATAAAACCATAATTTCCACTGTTACTTCCCAGAACATAGCACAGAGTTCTAGCACCTCTTGAAACGTGCAGCCAAAAATTAAATTCACAATTCTGGGGTTTACATATTTGTCACAATCTTACACAGTAAATTATCAGTCTTTTTAAAAAGGTGCTTTTTGTCCTTGTGAATCAACAAATGGTCGTCTGTCCCCACCTCCTTCCTCTTCTTGCAGCTCAGGAGCAATCTCCTCCCATTTCCTTCTGGCAGAGGCCATTTACGATCCTTCCTGATTGCCATCTCCTTGAGCTGGAGGAAGTCCATTGTCCCCTTCCGACAGCAGCCCAAAATCTCCTCCCACCCCTTAATCATCACATGGGTGTAAATTCCTGGTGGAGAGAGGGGTCTGGCCTTGTGGGTGGAAGTTGTTATACTGGGTTGGCTTGGAGTCAGGCTTAAATTCAAATGTCATTTTGTTGCAATTTTTTCTTGGTTTAAAATAGACTTTCTAATGTCCAAACAAGCATCTATAACACTTATTTCAGCTTCTAAAGCAGGAGATTTAAATAGTTACAACCTAGGTTACTCTCAATGACAGGTCACTTACATTTCAGACATTAGATTTCAGTTGTACAATTTAAATCCTTATGATGCAATCCACTGACAGCTGTCATACAGGCGGCCGCTGGTACTGCGCCCAGATTTTGACAGATTTCACAGGCAGGCACATTTTTGCTGTGAATGTTTTGATGACAGATTCCGCTTTTCATGACATTGTATGTTCATAATGATTTCTTGAATGAAGTGACTAGTAACACCCAGCAAGAATATTGGATGTTTTATGGTGTTTTGGGCCGGCATTCTGGATTTTCAGCAACCAAGAAAACGATTTGAAAACAAGATTCGGGATTTCTTTCAGTAAAGCACTGCTTTTCATCTGTGCTCCATTTTTACTTGTTGTGAAGCCCAGTGACATGTTTCAACAGTGAGGTCTCCATTACACCACTGACAATATGCATGGTAGATTTGGCAGCCATCTTTTCGTGTTGCAAAGCGCGATTTCCATAGGTGTTGGCGCGCATTGGGGTTTTTCAGCCATCTTGATCATTCTGGCACCATCAGCACACAGTGATGCCGCAGTGAAAGGGGTCCCTAGGTGTCCCTCGTGCTATGGAGACAAGGCAATGACCATACACGAAAAGATGCGCCAGACACGAGGTTTCAAAATCCCAATGCTAGGGTTTATTGCAAGCAAAAGATAGTATCAATTGGTCAATTCAGATCTCACGCCCCGCGACGTGAGTTTCCTAGACCTCGAGGGACGCAAGAGAGCGAATTACGTACATCAGTTACATATATACAAAATGCATATCATACAATCAGAAAAGTCATGCTCAACACCCTTCTGTACTAAGTTCCTTTGAACTCGGGATGACGATGGACATATCCGACGAATATGACAATCATAATGCTTTCGATGTCTATTCTAGTAACAATGTGCAATTTAGAAAGTGCAGAGGCATCTTTTAGAACACAGTGGTTCTGTTCTTGGAAGCAATCTGTTCATGGGGGAAGAGCCACATTCCAAGCTTTACTATCTATGAGGTACTATTTGTGTCCTGGGAGCCGACACGTTCTAAGGGGTTTTGCGAAAGGGGGCCGTAAGAGAAGCATAATTCAAGCCTTTAACTGTATTATTCTAACATAGTCTACCATCTTACGAGACTGGCTGGCAGCTGTGAAGTGATTAAATGCCCTGCAGCTTCCTCCCAAGGATACAGAGAGGGAGCGTGGGCATTCCTTTCTGGGCTACTCATGAGGAGTTCAGCAAACTCTTCAGTCCCGCGACCTTATCCTTTCATATTCAGACAACAATGTTAACAGTTGAGCAGAGTAAGCAGAATCCGCAAGAATTGCAAGCTGCAAAGCAGTTTTTTAGACAGAAAGCAATGAGCAATGGTTAACAAGCAAAATGGCGATTCTGCTATGTTTAAAATGGCCGCTTGTTGGTCAAGCATAACAGTATATATGTCTATGATTCGGTGCATAAGACGCTTGGCCCATGGCCATCAAGTTACGTCTGTCATTCAAATGAAGGGTATTCATTTTTCCAGATTGACAAACCCTCCTTTTGGCCATGTGCCAAACGTCTTATTTATTCATTGTATCCTCCTCTTCTGAGGAGGAGTCTGGGGTATCTGTATCTGAATCATCTCTATCATTAATGTCTATCGCCATGAATTGTTTTACTATTTTTGTTTCCTCAGTGTCTCTGTTATTCCGGCCATGTGTTTGTTTTCCTCTCAACACCATGTGCATATATCCTTTAGTACATCCATCAGTTATTTCAGTGCATATCATTGGTATGCAACAACAGCATGTTATGAATATCCCAAGTACCATCATTAGTATTGAAATTAACTTCCATCCCCAAGACCGCAATAATCCCCATAACCAGGATTCTATCCCCCAACCCCCTGCTTCAGTAGAGAGTGTGGAACCTATGACATGTAATTTCCGGATTGCTTTAAATATCGTAGGGGAGTAATCATTGATATACACACAGCATGCAGTTTTTACGAGCTTGCAAACTCCCCCACGATCAACTAATATTATATCGAGAGCCATCCTATTTTGAAGTGCCATCAGTCTTATTCCTTTTTCTTCTAACATCATATTCAATAAAATATCCGTTGTGGAATCTATTGTTTTTTGTAATATTCCAGACAGTTCTCTTATATTGTAAGAGTTTTCTATTTGGGACAAGAACGGTATAAATGATTTGGCTATATCCATTGCTATCATTCCATCCTCACTACTCCTTTGAGTTCTACCTTTTGTTCGTCTGGCTACTTCTGATGTTTCCAAGAGGAATACTCCTGGAAACAGTAGACCTAGGTAGCATGTACCTCCCCAGTTCCTAGGTAACCATGGATATGCTTTTTCTCCACATATAAAATAAACAGGGTCTCCCACGTACACAGGTTCTATTTCATGTTTTAAAACCACTGTGTTCAGGCAGTTACTAAACGTTCCTACTTTATAGGAATCCTTTTTCTGTAGACATAGGGGAGCAGTTTTGGGGCTGTGATCCACTGCATAGGCAGGGGGCACAGCATCTTTGTTCCATTCATCCCTCATCCGAAATGTCATTACTGATGCTCTTTCTGCTGGCGGGGTTGGTCTATTCTGCCTATGTAATCTATCTAGTCTTGTTATTTTTCATGTATTCTTTCTCACGGGTTCTAGTGCAAATACGCGAGCTTTTTGGAATATGGAACAACCCAAAGGTCTCATGATTACTTCCTCAAATTCATTCATACTGGTCTCATCTAGCTGACCCGTATTACTCTTGTTCCATTTCCCAAAGAACATTGCACTTAACGTTACTTCACAGGAATAAATCAATGGCAATGGTTGTGCATACCATCCTATCCCTTTCCCACCGTGCTGTGGTAAATGGGCGCAAACCCAGCAATCTTTTTTCTTTAACACCGCATGGGTCATGCTCATGATGAGCAACAATGTATTGTTGTCGTAACCTTCTCTATGTCTTTCTTCCATTGGGGACAAAGTACCAGTGATTACATCAACTGGGCTTTCAGTAGCTGTTTTTGGCAAAGGTGTTTTTAATGGGTGTATGTACTCTAGGAACCATAATGTAATAGCTGTTATTGTTGGTACTATCATACTTAAGAAACATAGGACCAATGTCCAAATTAGTACCTTATTCTTCTCATCATGCTTTTTCCCTAAATTTACAGTCTCTAAATCTATTATCTTTTCAGCAGGGGTGCAGGAGGAGGCTGAAACCGGTCTTGACTTGTTCTTCATCGTCCTTCTTCTTGCTGGCGAAGTTCGTCGTGAATGTCACTCGTTCTTGATGCCAGAAAAGTTCAACGAAAAATGTCACAGTTCAATTCTCCAGCCTTTGCACAGCCTTGATCATTTATCCACTCCGAGCAAGATTAGTTGTTCTTTCTCCCACTGCTCAGGCGATTTCTGAACAGTTCTTTATTGATAGAATACCATGTGCATCCAGCTTGTCCCGCTCTGGCTTAGGACACAGGTACTCTATAAGCGCACTGAGGAGCCGTGAGTTTTGAATTGTCCGACTTGCACAATTCTCACACTTCTCTCCTCTACGCCCCTGGTTCCTACTCCATCCGTGAGTAGAACCAAAGGTCAAAAAGAAAAGCACCAAAGATCTGTGGATCACTTTGCCTGTCGAGGCCGCAGATTATATCTATTCACTCCTGCTATGGTATGATCCGTGAATAGTGCCCTTGCATTTTCAGTATCAGGCTCAGTGTCTGCCTGTGGCACAATGATGGGCAGCGATGGGCGTCGTGGCAATGATGTAGTTTCCTTCTCTGACTTTGGTGCATTCGCGAGAACTGGTGGGCGCCAAAGGGGTACACGCGTTGTTTCTGCTCGTGTTTGCAATGCAGGGTTTGTGTCGCTCGGCAGTGATGTTGTTTCCGCTGAGCAACGTTGGGGCACTTTTCGCCCTTCCCCCTTACTGGCAGCCTCCTCAAACTCTGTTTCGAGTTTCACTTCTCGTTTGCGCTTTGTTTCAACTTTCACTTCTCGCTCAGGCTGATGCTGTGGCACTGGACTGGCAATAGTTTCTTTCGTTTCCGAGACCGTTGTCTTTTTCTCGTCGTCTGGATCAGGCAAAACTTTCAGTGACGCTGGGAACCTTTTGGCATGGGTAGCATGGATCCATGCCTTACGTCCGTCCACTCGGATGGACGTCTGTGTTGCCAAAAGTACTTCATAGGGGCCACGCCACCTGGGTGCTAGTGCTGTCTTCCGTTCAAAGTTTTTGATTAGCACCCAGCTCCCAGGCTCCAGTGAGTGTCCTGGTCCTGTATATCGCATCGGCAACGCCTCCTGCACCTGTTGATGAATCAAACGCAACTTTTGTATTGAAAGTCCACAGTAAGTGCTTAACATAGGATGCTCGACCTCACATAATTTTCTAGGCTGCGGTGCGCACCATACTTTTGCTGGTCTCCCCATTATAATCTCATAAGGGGAGAGCCCAGTCTTAGCCTGCACAGACGTGCGCATATACAACAGCGCTAGGGGTAATGCATCCACCCAACTCAACTTGCTCCCAGCGCAAATTTTCGCTATCTTTGACTTCAGGATTCCGTTGTGTCTCTCCACAAGCGAGGCAACCCAAACCGGGAGAAATACTCCTTCAGCATTACTTTTGCTGTGGACATGGCAGTACAGTCTTTTAAAGGATATGCCTCCACCCACTTGCTGAATGCACAGATTACCACCAACACATACTTGTAGTTTTGGCACCTTTCCATTTCTATGAAATCAAAATGGATTACCTCAAATGGCATAGAGGGTGGCCCGAAACTACCTGCTGGAGTCACGGTTCCCTTTCCTACATTGCGTTGCAGGCACGTGATACAATTCTGCACTAGTCTTTCTGCATTCTTTTTTATGTGCTCATTCTTCCATACTGTGGATAAATGCTGTACCATTTTCTTTGCGCAAATGTGGTTAGGGCTATGCGCCATTATAACCATTGCAGTTACGTAACAATTTGGCAACATCCAGTTCTTTGTTTCCTTGTCCACCCAACATCCTTCCAAATCTCAGCAGAGCCCTTCGCCCACCGCGAAATCTCTTCGGTCGTGGCCTCAGCCTGCATTTCTTTGACTGTGGCAACTCCATTCTCTATCATACAAGGTACTTCCTCAGTCTGTACTGTCATCATTTTATTCCCCAAATCTGTGGCTGTTTGCTTCGCAATCCTGTCTGCAAATGCGTTTCCCTCTCCCACTCTGCATATTACTTTCTTATGCGCCTCGCACTTTACTATAGCTAGGCGTTTTGGAAACGTGAGCGCAGACAACAATCGCACAATCAAAGGGCCATGCTGAATCCTGGCTCCATGTGATGTCAAGAAACCCCTCTCAGCCCAAAGTTGGCCAAAATTGTGAACCACGCCAAAGGCGTACTGGCTGTCTGTATAAATATTTACGTTCAGATTCTCAGAGAGTTCACAAGCTCAGGTCAGTGCTATTATTTCTGCGGCTTGTGCCAAATTGTAGGGGATCCTTCTGCTGTCTACAACTCTCTTTAGGGTAGTAATTGCATATACGGCTGTTGATGTGCCATCAGGTAATTTAAAACAAGAGCCATTGCAAAATAACTCCCCATCTGGCTCCTTTTGCGGGATATCGCTCAAATCAATCCTTCCCTTTGTTTCTTCTTCAGTGATCATTAAACAATCATGGGGTGGTGATTCGTTGTCACCAATTTCTGCTATGGGCAGTGGCATTAATTCTGCAGGATTCAATGCGCTACACCTCATAATTTGGATGTGGGGTGCAAACAAGATGAGCTCATATCTTGTCAGTCTAGCTGAGGTGAGGTGTTGCGTCTCCGTCCTATTTAATAGAACTTCTATAGCATGTGGCACCATCAGAATTAAAGTGTGCCCCAATACCATTCCTTCTGTTTGTTTCACTGACGCAGCAGCCGCTTCGACGGATCGCAAACATTGTGGTAGTGCGCGCTACAGGGTGCAGTGTGCAAGAAAAATAGCCGCACTGCCTATTTCTTCCACCATGTTCCTGTGTCAAAACCGCCAATGCACATCCTTCACTCTCACTCACAAACAGTCTGAAGATCTTTTTATAGTTAGGAGTGCCTAAAACTGGCGCAGCAACAATGCAGCTTTCAATTGCTCAAACGCTTTCTGACATTCCTCATCCCACTGCAAAGGCATCTCTGCATCCTTTTTAGTCAATTTTATCATCGGCTTCACAATCAACGCAAAATTACTGATCCACTGCCGACAATAAGAGGCCATGCCTATTACAGCTCTCACTCCTTTTTGAGTTTTTGGAATAGACATACTAGAAATACTTTCTATGCGTTCTGGTGTTAATCTTCTCCCTTCTTTCAGAAGTAGGTATCCCAAATAAGACACCTCCTTTTGATTATACTGGAATTTCTTCAAACTTGCCTTATGACCATGGGTCGCTAAATGTGTCAAGAGTAATACAGTACTTTCTTTGCAGATCTCTTTCGTGTCAGCAGCTAATAACAAGTCACCTATGTACTGCAAGAGTACGCAACCTTCGGGTAGTTCTAGCATGTCTAGCTGCTCTTTTAGCGCTCTGCTGTAAATGCTCGGGCTTTCTGTATATCCTTGTGGAATGCGTGTGAATGTGAATGATCGACCGCCTAGAGTGAACGCGAACAGATATCTACTGCTTTTATCCACTGGAATGCTAAAGAATGCGTTCTTCAAATCAACTACACTAAAGTATTCTGCAGTGGCCGGTATCATTGTCAGTATTGTTGTGACATCTGGGACCAAAGGGAATTGTGGGTCTACCACTTTGTTCAATGCGCGCAGATCAATTATGAAACGATAGGGTACTTCATTGCCTCCTTTCTTGTAAACTGGAAGAATCGGGCTGTTGCACATGCTTCCTGCAATTTCCTCAACCACCCCCAATCTGACTAGGTCAGTAACAATGCTTTTCAATCCCTTCTCACCTTCAACAGAAATCTTATACTGGGGAATTCGTTGTAGTGTTACACCTTCTTTCAGACTTACTTTTGCTGGCTCTATTTTCAAGCATCCTACATCGTTATCATGCATTGCCCACAGACAGGTTGGTACTCTACTTAGCTCTTCTGGCAACTCTTTTGACATAAATTCCGTCACTGGTGCATCGTGAGGCCACATCGTGAGGAACACCCCGTCTGCCGTACAATGTATGACTGCCCCCAATTTTCTCAACAAATGTAATCCTAGCAAGTTCTCTCCACAATTCTCTGTCAAAAGAAATGGACACTGTTCCGTAAATGGTCCTATTGTAATTGGGACAGCTTTGGACACGGGGTTAATTACTTAATTACTGGTGTACCTGCGAACCCTACAGAAACATTCTTCTGCCCCGACAGTGGTATCTCCGGAACCAAGTGGTGGTCTATCGAACACTTCTGTGCCCTGTATCTACAAAGAAACGGTGCTCCTTATTCCCGACTCTCATTTCTACGTAGGGTCCTCTCTGATTCACGGGAATAGACACTGGTTCCAACCCCTGCCGTGGGCTGTCCTATCGCGAAAATAACACATTGTCCGATGTGTAGTCACCGCTGCTGCTATAATATGTGTTTGGTTGTATATCAAAAATATTCCCATTTCCCCCTCGATGTCCTCCACTCTGATCATTTCTCTGTTGGCCCTGCCCGCCCTGATTTTGGTTCGAAACACTTTGGTTCAATGTCTGGTTCTGTTGTGCTTGGTTTTGGCCATATGTTTGGGTTTGAGTACCTCCATTGGTATATCCCTGCTGCTGCTGCATATTACTTCTGCTTGGGCCATTCGACTCCTGATGTCCTCTATTCTGTAGGTGCGGGCATTGCGCTCGCCTGTGTCCCTCCTCCTTACAGTATGCACATTGATTTACTCCCAATGACACCCCGTGCATATTATTCAAATTTCCCCGGCCTTGTGCATTACCTCTACCTCTATTGTATCCAATGACCTGCTGCAGCAATACCCCTACTATCGTTTGCATCGCTTCCTTCCTCATCTCCAATGGGTTCCCATTACATATCTTACTTACTTCTTTTACTGACGTTCTTTTATTCGACATCCATCGCATTGTTTCCCCTACCCATACCTGCAATCTTTGTTTATCGCCTATCTGTCCCGGTATCAGCAAATGCTTTGTACTACCTGGAAAAACTCTCGGCCATGATTTTTTCATACTCAACCTTGACGCCTCCTTCCTACCTTTCTTAATAAACTCTCTACTATACTCAGGTGTAGCAAACATTTCAGCCTATCTGTCTTCCATTTCATTCTTTACTTCAATCAGTTTGTGAACATGTTCTCTTACATCCTCATCTCTTTGCTCACTGCGTGCTAACTTATTCAAATCTAACAACCGCTGTGGTGGTAAATTCCCAAGTATCTTTTCCCACTCTCCCACCAGAATTTCCCCCATGCATTCCAACACTACCTGTCTCTCGTATCTTCTTCGGTACCCATACAATGAGGCCAATGCTGCCGTCTCGTCATTTCCTTCTATGTACATTTCTGCCTCTTGCCGTAATTCAATCTTTCTCTCTTTGCTGATCGCACTTCGAGTTACCCGTCCCAATCCTGTTCCTTCAGCCCCGCCTCTCGCCTCCCCAGTCTCAATCTCGACTTCGGGAGGGGCGGATGGTGCTGAATCTGTCTCTGGAGCAGGAGGGATGGGACAAGTGGCACAGGTGGTATCTGTGAAGGGCCTTCCTGGGTGCTGGGAAATTGTGTGTCCGCGGTCTGCGCTTGTGGGAGGGCTCGAGCTGTGGGTGGGGCTTGGGTTAATGCTTGCGTGAGGGGAAGTGCTTGGGCTACGGGAGGGGGTAGGAGAGCTATTGGTTGGGCCCGCGCAGTCACTGCTGGCGTGTTTGGTTTCGATTCTGGTTTTGGGCCTCGACCCGTGTTAGTTAACAAATGTTCCATTAATTCATCTGCTATGTATAGTTCCCGCTGCGGGTATATTCTATCTATGTTCATCTGGTCCCGTCTCCCTTCCCGTCTTAGACTCTCAGTCCATTCCTCCTCTTCCTTCTCTTCTGCTATCTCAAGTTTTGTTTTATGCATACGCGCATGCTTCTCTCTACTCCTTATTCGGAGCATCGCTTCCCTCCTCCAATCTTTGACGGTCTCAAAAGCTGCAGGTTGCGCTTTTTTTCTAATCAGCACCCTCTCTAGGTTATCTATTCTCCCCATCTCAAAACTACCATCAATCGGCCACTGATGATCCGGTTGCTTTCTAGTTTGCCTATGCCAAATTTCACAAAATATTATCGCACCCACACCATATTTTGCATACATATCATAGGCCGGCGTTCCCCCAGGCGGTGCACTTTGGCCATATTCCAAGGACTGTCTACCGCAGCTGAAAAGCCCTGCTAAAGTGGACAGTACTCCAGGCATGTTTCTTTAACCTTCCCCTTTGGTTAGCCAACTTTACCTGGACGTTTGAGTTTGCAAAATCAACACTCTACCAAAAATCACGGCTCTCTTTGAATCAGGGAATGACTCACCTGATAAAACAAGTCGCCTGTTCTAACGCACCCTCTCCCCACGTCGTGTCTGCGCTTCTCTGGCTTCTGCCTTGTCTCGGGACCCTCGCCTTCTTTGCCCTCTGGCCCGATACGTCGATCAGGGATCAGATGTGTGCAGATCTGCGGAAGGAATCTCTCCTCTCTTCTACAGGGCGCCCCGTACACTTCTTGATCCTGGCTCGACTGTCCCGTCCTCGCCGTTCTTCCGCCTTTACTCCGTTACAACATATACGATGGGGCAAGTGGGGGAGGGTCCCTATTCGGGCGCCATCTTGAAAGGGGCCCCTAGGGTTCCCTCGTGCTATGGAGACAAGGCAATGACCATACATGAAAAGATGCGCCAGACACAAGGTTTCAAAATCCCAATGCTCGGGTTTATTGCAAGCAAAAGATAGTATCAATTGGTCAATTCTGATCTCACGCCCCGCGACGTGAGTTTCCTAGACCTCGAGGGACGCAAGAGAGCGAATAACGTACATCAGTTACATATATACAAAATGCATATCATACAATCAGCAAAGTCATGTTCAACACCCCTCTGTACTAAGTTCCTTTGAACTCGGGATGACGATGGACATATCCGATGAATATGACGATCATAATGCTTTCGATGTCTATTCTAGTAACAATGTGCAATTTAGAAAGTGCAGAGGCATCTTTTAGAACACGGTGGTTCTGTTCTTGGAAGCAATCTGTTCATGGGGGAAGAGCCACATTCCAAGCTTTACTTGGAGGTACTATTGGGTACTATGAGGTACTATTCGTGTCCTGGGAGACGACACATTCTAAGGGGTTTTGCGAAGGGGGGCCATAAGAGAAGCATAATTCAAGCCTTTAACTGTATTATTCTAACATAGTCTACCATCTTACGAGACTGGCTGGCAGCTGTGAAGTGATTAAATGCCCTGCAGCTTCCTCCCAAGGCTACAGAGAGGGAGCTTGGGCATTCCTTTCTGGGATACTCATGAGGAGTTCAGCAAACTCTTCAGTCCCGCGACCTTGTCCTTTCATATTCAGACAACAATGTTAACAGTTGAGCAGAGTAAGCAGAATCCCCAAGAATTGCAAGCTGCAAAGCAATTTTTTAGACAGAAAGCAATGAGCAATGGTTAACAAGCAAAATGGCGATTCTGCTACGTTTAAAATGCCCGCTTGTTGGTCAAGCATAACAGTCTATATTTCTATAATTTGGTGCATAAGACGGTTGGCCCATGGCCATAAGTGGGTTGATACCTCCCACAGGACCAGAAAGCTTTCGCCCCCCACCCCCCCCACTTTATGAAGCTTTAATCTTGGAAGAGAGAGGCTGTTAGTTTGGGCAGCTCTCAGACTTGTGTTTGACCCTCGATTCGATGGAGTCTTCGACCATTTTTCGTTGTGACGAGACTGCAATGGTTCTCAAGGGTATCTCCGGCCTGCATCCTGGGCTCGAGGTAGCAGAGGATTTAGCCTTTGCTCTTTCCTTGACAGCTTTCGACAGCACAACAGGAGCATGACTTTTTTCTTTCGAGGTGGACGGGACCTCCTTTAAAAAAATGTACAGCATTTCCTGCCTGAGTTCCTCCCACTGAGCCGGTGTCAAGGATTTAGTTGGACAAGGTATCCTACCCTCTGGAGAGGAATTGGATGAAGAAGTAGTGCCTTTTCTTCGCCTTCTTCGATTAGGACGAGGAATGGTGCGAACCGCTCCTGGAGCTTGAACGCTTTTTCCATCTCTTCCTTCGAGGAAGTCGCCTCCCAACACGTCGGACAAGCATTTCTTCAACAGAGTCTTCGAGGGGGATTTAGTAGGGGGCCAACCCACCGCTAATTTCCCCTTACGCTCTTTCAGAGCCTTACCAGTCATGGACTGAAAGGACTCACAGTCCGCCGTTCTATGCTCCACGCTGAGGCACCACATACATACTCGATGAGGATCCGTGAGGGACATCTTGGCGCCACAGTCATGACATTTTTGTTTAACCTAGTCTTCGGGGTTGATGGTGTCGAAGACTAGGCCATCGTACATTATTTTGTAGTTTTTTCTCTCAAAGCGTTAGCTATCATGGAAAAACTGAACTGAAGCCAACGGGCGCTGCGCGTGCGATATATACCGCTGTCGACCCCGTAATGGGAGCCCTCAAGGTACATCAAGTCGACCGCATTGATGCAGTGCCCTCTGCCGAAAATGTTTTTCTGAAGCAGCTAAAGCTGGAAGGGAAGATATCTAAAGATGAGGAACATGTGGGAGGACACAATCCATTTGAAAGGAAAAACTGTGTCCTGACCAATAAGAAGGGAGAAAACCAGAATAGGAGCCGGAAAAGGAGATAACAATTCAGAAGGCTTGTCTCTGGACTAACCTAGGCAGAACATCAGAACCTACAAAGGCTATTGTGGTGTCTGGGACACCTTAAACACCCCACTCATCTGACAAAGAACATAAACAACCTCAATGTTTCTTCCCACTTTCATAAACTCACTTTGAAAACAAAACTGAGTTCCGTTTGTTAATGAAATCTTCTCCTTATCTTGCTTCTTTTGACCCAGCAGCTAGAGGAGCAACCTCCACCCCTAGCACCACTTCTCTTCATTTCAAGTTCACTGCTAAATTTGTAGATTTCCTTTTAGCTCCACCTCTGTCCTTTCAACCGTACATTGTTTCTCATTAAAATTGGCCAGCCATGAGCTCTACGATCTCAAAGCCATCAAACAACTCATCTCCATTTGCAATTTTAGTCTACTTGTACAGTCCCTTGTCCCTCCCACCTTCATTTGGCTGCACTTCAGGTTGCTACCAGATTGTTTTCAGGGGCTGGGAAGTTTAAGCACAGCACATATTTTTGGTCTTGCTTCCTCCCAGCCTTGCTCCTATATATATACAATATACCATTCCTCTGTTCGTGTACTTTTGTCTTCTCTCTTACCGTAATTCTGTTTCAGCATTGTTTGCATCTCTCGGATGGTTACCTTTTCATTCCCAACTTAAATTTCATTTTTTGTGCTTAGTCTTTAAATCTCCTCCTGTCTTTTTAAGTGGACTGTCCTCCGTCCCCCCTGTGCCCAGTCCCGTTTTCGTTCCTTCCAGCTTCCTGCTCCTCTTCATTGGAACATTATTCCTCTATCTCTTTGGTCTATCACAGTCTACTCTCTCTTTCGGGTCTCTTTGAAAAATCATCTTCTTCACTGTCCATGATTGTTTGCTTTCAGAATTGATATTTGATTTACTGTACAGTTCATTATTTTTGTACCGTTGGTTTTAACTTTGTGCAGCGCTTATGTCAAAAGCGCTATATAAGACTCAATAAAATACAAAAAATACAAATACATATTCTGAGAAAAATCCACAGATACCAGCATCTCCCAGAAATTATCCCATCTTCATCAAAAGGTAGTTCATACCAGTAATGCCAGTTATCTGGTTTTAGGAGCAATGATCGGCTTAGTTTAGAGGTTCCAAAATTCTGCAGATCCTCGTCCCTGCCCAATTCTTTTTCTGGGAACCATGACGTTAATGTATGGACAGAATTACTTCTATACTAATGATATACGAGTACATTATGCAATCAAACATAATCACAATTAAATGGCATAATGCATACATTTCAAATTCTGCTTACATATGTGCCAGAAATCTGTACTATTAATTTCTCTTATGTTTACAAGAATAATCATCCATAAACTGATGGAGTATACAATACATTATCCCATGTCATTGTTTGCGGTGATTTATTTTTAGATACCTGCAATGTTCCAGATCAAATTTAGACCAATACATCAATAAGTGCGTAATAGTTTTGTTGCATGACTTATTAGCACATCATCGACAGGTGTGTAAAGGACAGGCTAACACTTTCCAAGCTCCTGTTATTTCCAGTGTAGAAAGTAAGTTCAATGCATACCATAAGCATCATCTCAATGCAATTAGCTATGTAATTCTGTAGGTTTGCTAATTAAATTGACATGCGTGGCATAGTTGTCAATTTAAATTTTCCTGTTCAATGAAAACACAGCTCACTCTGCATTCCTTTTGAGACCTCAGTACTCTTCCCACCCTCTTTTCACTGCAAGTTAAAAAAGACTAATGAGGAGAGAGTGGAGTAGTAATCATCCTCTCCACTCTTAATAGTGCCAAAGGTTTTTGCACAATTGATAGTCAAGAAAAGATCTTTCTTTTTCAAATTAATGCAAACCAGAAGTAATCGGGATGATACTGTTATTGAGCTAACTATATTCTGTTTGGCATAAACTAGTATTCGCTTTATTTTTTTAAAGGCAGTTCTGATGCTCCTTTCCTAAAAATTTAAGATGTTACGTAGTGCATAATTACACTATTGCTTCTGTAAAACACTGCATTGTCTCCATGTGTTTCAGTAAAGTTGATAGCAGTGGATCTAAATTTCATTGGCCCTCATTACGACCCTGGCGGAAAGTGACTGACCGGACCGCCACAGCGTAAATAGCGTTTCCGCCATTGCACGATGGAGCAAAGTGCGGCCCATTCCGACCCATCGGGCACGAGCACCACGGCATGGCGGAAGTGCAAAGTCCGCGATGGCGGAAATGACCCCAAAACGGCCCACACCGCCGCCGTACGGCGCCCTAGGTGCAATACCGCCACCCATCATAGCGGACACCGCAGTGAGCGCCAACCGGAAAGTACGGTGACCGTAAATATACGGAAACGGAAGTAAAAACATGGGCCCGGAACGGGAAACAACACGCCGTACACCTATAAAACCACAAAATACACACAACCACTAAAAACACCACCCTGAGACACATCCCAACCCGTCATCCACCCTCGTGAAACCAAGAAAAATGGGAAAAGTAGCGAAGAAAGCGTGCGACCGCAAGCGGCAGGTCCACTTCTCCCGTGAGGAACTCACCGTGCTTACAGAGACCCTCCAGGAGAATGCCGCCGCCGTCTTCTCCACGCAAATGACCAGGACGGCACTTGCGAACAAGAAGGCCATATGGGCCCTGGTGGCACAGCGGGTAAGTGCGGTGGGGACCGCACCCCGCAACCCACAGCAATGCAGGAAGCGGTGGGACGACCTGCGGATACGCGTCCGTAGCATACTTTCTGCCAACCGCAACATTGCCACAGCCACCGGGGGAGGATCGGAATCACCCATCAAGTTGACCCCCTGGGAAGAAATCTGTGCCTCCACCATTGGAATGGAGAGCATAGAGGGAGTCGGAGGGATGGAGAAAGGAGTGCAGACATCCGGAGAATCAGGTAGGTGGCCCAAATAAAACCATGCCAAATCCACAATGTCCAATCATGTGATCCACATGTGTCCACATAGCGCAACAGCAACACATGGCCAGGAGAACGTCCACACACATTGGCCTGATAGCGCACTTTAAAACTCACAATAAATACATAAATAAGTAAAAACCCCAAAAACACCCACTACACGTGCAGCAGGCACACCCTAACTGCAGGCTGCCAAACAACTGCACCCTCAACCCACACACAAATGAAAGCACCTCCAAGGCCCCGACCCAAATCACCCTCAGGTACCACCCCAATGCATGTGATACATTGCCATTCCAATTCCCACAGACCCATTAATAACGCTCGCCCTCCTTTACTCCACCACAGGGTCCGATCCAAACGACAAGCTCCAGGACACCCCTACCAGCACACCTGCAAAGAGGGCCAAGACCGACGGCCAAAGACCCTCCACCTCAGCTGCACGCATCAAGACACGGCAGCAGCACATATCAAGTGGCAGCACACAGGAGGGAACATCAACAGGCACCCCAGCAGCCAGCATGCCCACAACAGCACCACCACAGGTCCCCCCAATGGATGCCACAGAAGGTACTGCCTCTGGTGGCAGCAGCACCATAGGTGACACCCCATTAATGGCAGCATGCTCCGACACAGAAGGCGGGGATGTCGAAGTCAGATCCATCCATGACCTGTCCCAATCCCCCTGTCTGTTCCATCCCGTACACCATGAGGATACCACGCAGGGGCACCCACAAGACGACGACTGGCCATCCCCCACAAGCCCTGTGGCAGGGCAACATGAGGCGAACAGCCCCTCTGTGACACCACCGCAAATGGCCATGGCACAGCACAGGCAACAGTCCCTCGACCAGTTAATCGTGCAACAGCAGCAACTGGCCACGCTCCTCAAGGACCATGCCGATGGATGTGGGGGCACTAAGGCAGACATAGAAACATCAACTGAGACACTTAGGGCACAAATGGAGAGTAGCACCGAGAGCCTGAGAGTCCAAATGGAGAGTAGCACCGAGAGCCTGAGAGTCCAAATGGAGAGTAGCACCGAGAGCCTGAGAGTCCAAATGGAGAGAAGCACCGAGAGCCTCAGGGGGGAACTGCATGCGACGTCCAAAGACGTATGTGCCGAACTTGCCGCAGTGCGCCGTGTGCTCACTGAGCTCTCACAAACCCTTAGGGACATGCATGGACGTGAGCAGGCAGAGACATCATCCGTTGCAAGTTCCGTCCAGGGCAGCCCCCAACGTAGATCTGGGAGGAACCTGCGCTCCACAGGCAGGGGTGCCCCTGATACCCGCAGAGGGGGCTTGCAATAGCGACTGCCCACTGACAATGAGCATCTTTGGACACTGGTGTTCGGGGGGGAGGTAGGAGGGTGGAGGGGGTGTGTTGGGCTCACTTGGGTGGCGGGTCGATAGGGTGTTCAACATGATATCACATATGCCATAAACAATGCACGATCAACCAATGAGATGTGTGGACAATGATCTTTGTGTACTAGGCCATCATAGGCGTACAGTCCATGTTGTGCATGTACCAGACACACACAGTGCCACGAGTCCCGTGTCCATGTATCAGCCACCAGGCGTGAGTGCTAGAAGCATGCATCTATGAGATGCTGACGAATTTCACGGCCCTCCTGTGCCTCGCAGACTCCTTGAGGTGCTGCCACATCCCCACCCTCATCAGGACCATCTTCAGGTGCTTGCAGTTCTGCGTCAGGGGGCATGGGCACATTTCTACGTACGCACATGTTGTGTAGCATGACACATGCCATCACCATCTTTGCAACCTTCTCATGGCGGTACAGGAGTGCCCCGCCAGACCTGCTGAGGCACCGGAAATGGGTCTTCAGTAGGCCGAATGCCTGTTCAATGACTACAGAAGGTACTGCCTCTGAGTGGGCATGGTTGTAGTCCTCCTCATGCTGGTCCCGTGGGTTCCGGACTGGTGTGTGGAGCCATCTCTTCAGTGGATATCCGGCATCACCTGTATGTGGACGATAAACGAATTATGTGGAATGCCATTGCTACGTACGCACCCCCCCCCTTCCTGCCAGGTCATTGCCGCATCACATACCCCACATCATCATGCATGAAATGAGACTCACCGAGTAGCCAGGATCTGTTCCCTGCGTGTCGCTCCATGTAGCGTGGTATTGTTGAGTTCCTCAAGACCATAGAATCATGGGTTGATCCAGGGAATCGGGCACAACAATGTGTAATGATCCTGTTGGAGTCACACACCATTTGTACATTCAGAGAATGAAATTGTTTTCGGTTGCGGTACTGGGCCTCCATGGCATGTGGGACGACCAATTCCACATGGGTGCAGTCGATGGCACCAAGGCAACCCGGTATGCCGCCAAGTGCATGGAATCCCACTTTTGTGTTGGTAATTTCCTGCTCCGAGCGTGTTAGAGAGATGTAGTCGTCTGCGTGCTGCAGGAGGGCATCGAGCACTTGCAATAGTGTCCGTGAGAACAGTGGCTGAGAAATGCCATGCAACTGTCCGACTGTGTGCTGGTAGGTGCCTGTGGCCAGGAAGTGTAGTACAGACACCACCTTCAGTAGGGGTGGGATGGCGGTTGGGCTATCTATCATGCTGACAAGGTCAGCCTGTGTCATGTCCACAATGGCGGCTATGGTGTCCCGGTCCAAACGGTAGAGGGTGTGGATCTGCTCATCAGTGAGGTTGAACGGATGTGCTCGGAGGCGTGGGATTGCGGGCTGCCTGCGTGGTGGTAGTGGCTGTGCTGGCAGCCCTTGCTGGCCCTGCCTTGCCCTCCTCCTCCTCCTGCGTCTCCTCCGTGCGGCCGGTTGTAGTTGGTATTCGTCTTCTTCTTGGAGTTGGAGTACTTGCAGTGCTATCAGGTCCCCCAGGGCCAACATCGCGAGTCCTGCTGGTAGCATTTCGGAGTGGGTGTGGTTGTGGGAGGAGACTGGGTGTGCAATTTATGTGTTTTCAGGCTGTATGGCCTCCACCTGTGGTGATTCATTCCACCTGTGCAAGCTGCTCTCCCCTTTGGGCGAGCACGTCCCGCACACAACGCTGCAATTCGAGGAATGGCATCTTGCTATTACAATCATGTATTAGTACCCGATGGCCGTGTAACATTGGTTGATATGTTCATTCGGCTATGGTCCCATTGTTTCACATGCATTCTTTGCAGTCGCGAACAGACTTGTGAAGGGTCAGTGGAACGTAGTACTCGAGTAACGGTGGACCCTCATGCATCACTGTACCGAGGTTCACCGACGGGCGGGGCCTCCCATTTGTGAGTGAAGGCAGTTGCCATTTTCACACACAGCCGCACTAGATGGATTAATTTGTGATTTCAAGCGGCCACAGAAGCCTTTTCGACGTGATGTTGCAAATGAGGAATTCGAAGGCCGGCGCTTTCGGTCTTCAGCTAGCGGCGAGGAGATGCCCACAGGTCTGACTGCAAATATAACGTTCTATTGTTCAGTGTCCTTGGGACAGGGGCCATGGCGAGGATGCAATGATTGATATGAATAGTTTGGGATGCGCAATAGCGAAGTGGATGATGAGGCCGGACGTTCCCAAATACATGTTACTTCACAACACTGGAATTACGGGCTGGGGCACAGTGGATTTTGCAGGCTGCATAACGCACAGACTCAATGGAATTCTCACATGTTATGCGAGTATGGAAACAGGCGTTATCATTACGGGATGAGGGAATGATGAATGGATGCATGGACAGATGATTTGATACGGTGTTTGCCATGTACAGGGCTTCTTGGAATCTGTCCGCCTCCCCTGCGCTATGTGATGCAGGGCTGCCATAGTGGGACCATCGTCTATCTGGCCTTGTTGAGCCCTCCCTGTCTCGACGCGCCTTCAGACACTTGTGTCCATGCACGTTACCAATCCCATCTGATGGATTCTGTTTTCACAGACGCATGCACAGGTACACTCGTTTGTGATGGTGTTTTCACCTCGATATGGATAGTTATGAGTCGCAAGTGGTTTTGGGGTGGTGATGATCCTTTGGAGTGGGCTAGCATGCATATGGCTGTGGATTTAGTGTGATCATTGAAGTGAGTTGTTCGAATGTAGTTCTGATGGCCATTCTATTCTTTTTCTTTTCTTTTGGTTGACAGGTATCTCCTCCCCTTTTGCCACTGCCATCTGTATGCCACTCCTGCAGATGGGTTTTACTCCCGACACCTGCTGCTTCGTGTTAATCAGTGGAGCAGCATTACGATCTTATGGGACGATCGCCAATGGGCCACATGCCCTTACGCAGTACTAGTGGCTCGGAGCAACATTTCGGCCTTTCAGCTGGACTAGTGCCTCCCTATTGGGACGGCCCTGCGGTTCTAGGCGCTTCCATGTTGCCTTTTCGTACGAGAATGTAGCCCCTGTGTACCATGAAGGAACAGGGCGTCACACAAGAAGTAGCTGGTCATTTATTGCGGATGCAGCCCACAATGGTGAAATGTGTTTTGGAGTTCATGGCCTAATGGCTGTATGGGCTTGGTGAATTTGTTGTGCATTAAATTTCTATTCTGATATGGGCCGTGTAGCGTTCTTCTTTGCAAGTGATGTGGCATATTCCTATTTGGGGAGCGATGTATTGTGAGGAGATCTGCATTGGGTTCCAGCTTCGGAGTATAGTTGCGTGGTACTGTGCTGGACGCGTTTGCCTACGAAGCCCAGTGAGGTCAGGGGTGAGGGCTGCCAATATGACTGTTTGAATGATGTCATGCTCAGGGGCGGGGGATTAGGTTTTGTGTAACAGATGCCGGTCAGCCAGGTGGATTGGTGGAATGATGTGATTATCGGAATATTGCTGGTCACAGGTGCCTGTGTTTGCGTGCGTTTCTTGGTGGGTGACTGAGGTCATGTCCATTGGTATAGCTTCTGTATTCGTGCCATCTGTGCCCTGCAGCTCCCATTGGCCCCTCTTGTGATTCTTTTGTTCGTTGGCATGCATGGGTGACTTGTACATTTCACTGGTTGCATTGTGACTTCGTTGCACCTACGGGGAGTTGTACTATGTGGCCAGGGAGCGGTGTACAGGCACTCAGTGGGGCCGTTTACGGTTGATTCGCGATTCCGTACTTCTCACCATGGCGGTATGGTACTTTCCGCCGTGCTTGATGGCGTTAAGTACATGTCCGCTAGGGTCGGAATTCGCGTACCCTTGCGCCATGGTGCTAATTACGGTTTGGCATGGCGCGCGCGCGCGTACTTGGTGCAGTTAGCGTTGGCGTTCACTACGGTGTCGCTAATGGCATCGTACTTTACGGTGACGGGTCATAATCGCACCGAGCGCTATTCGATGGCGGTATTGCATTTCCGCCATCGTTTTTCGATTTCCGCCAGGGTCGTAATGAGGGCCATTGTGTGAACTATATTTCATTTGGTAGAAGGCGCATCATATTGACAAGTGAACACTTTCGATAATGTACATGATCACATGGCCAAATGCTTTTCATGGAAAACCTAGTTCTATGGCCAGTTGCATAAATCTATGCAAGTGGTGCTGAACCCATGAGCCAATCCCAAACTCCTCTACATTCCATCTTATAACCCTTTTGCTTTATAACAGCTACCCTGAAAGTTGGATGTCAGCAAACTACAATATTGCTCCTAGTTCTCCCACCTCCCTGCATGCTAAGCCATCCACTCTGCTTAGTCTCTTACTTGCTTTCCTGTTAGATAATTAATGCACAAAGCTAACTAGATGTTTACCCAAAGTAGTGATCTATAGTTCCATCCAGTCTGTACATCTAGAGACCTCTACAATACAATACAATACAATACACTGTAGTCAGCCTCAAAGCTCGCTTTGCTCTACAGTTATGATTGCATTATATATTAACACCTGTGTGAAAGAGCTTGGCAATCCGGGGGCCGGAAATGTAAGCAGAATCCACAAGTAAATTCATGCTGGCCTAGTGTGCCTTTGGCCAGCCAACCAGTCATTGGAGGTGGTGCCCAGGCAGAGTCTCCACTGGACTGCCTCACCTTAACCCCCACCCCACCTACTCAACTACTCACCGCCAGGTCCTGGAATTAGTTATGCCCAAGCGCAGACATGTGTGTAATTTCATTTTAAGGGAAGCATGAAAATGCGCACCCCCTGGTTCCCTTAAAAACGAACAAAAAAATTATCAGCACCCCATATGGCAACTCAAGAGTGATAAATTCACTTAAGATACTACTTTCATAGGCACACAGGGCAGGAGTCCTGAATTTGGGCCTACCTAGTTTGGGCTGTCCCCCCCTGAAAGTGGTATTTAGCACAATATTGACAGTATATACCAATGACAGGGAAGGGCCATCTTGACCACCTGAAGTTGACAATCGCCATGCCTGCCACAACACCATACTACATACTCTGAGGAACCGGAGGACGTCCATACTTGCTTTTCGCCATTATCCTTGGCCAGAGAAGGTCCATTGCTTTTGGATCCCGACCCTGGGGGTGAATATGCAAGGGAGGATCACATGGGTAGTAGCAACTTGGGTAATGGAGAAGGGATGTCCTTAGGTGAGACGCGTTCTCCCCCATTTCCTTTGCATGATGAACCTTCAGTCCCAGCAGCCTTTATGGGTTATTGTCATCCTTTTCCCTTTTCGTCTTTCCAGGATGATTCTGGGAAATACCATCAAGGTAGTAACAATTGGAAAAGGTTGAATAGGGTGTTTGCAGGTGAGACACGGTATCCCCCTTTCCCTTGTGAGAACAAACCTTACACTACCCCTACCTTTATATGTTGTTGTTAATCATTTCCTTTTGTTCCCCTCAGTCATACCACTCTGGTACTGAGACAAGGAAGAGGCCTGGGAACCATTGTGATGCTCAGGCATGTCCTGAGAGCATCAGTAATAGTAGTCAGGCAATTGCACATAAGGGCTTGCACCTGCAACCTGTTAATGCGCTACAGGTGCATAAAAGGTGAAGCTGACTGCAGGGAAAGGGAGACCAGCAGGAGTGATGCCGGGCTGGGTGAAGCGAGCCTGAGAGGGTTGAAATCCTGCAGAGTAAAATGCTGCCGAGGAGGGTCCTGCCAGTAGGCCAGTACACCGGCTTGTGCTGTCAGGAAATTCTGACAGCAGGACCCGAGCAGGCCATGAAAGGATACAGGCTGACAGAGTCCTTTCTATCTGGTGCCCACGGCCAGAGCTGTGGGGCACAGAGGACTCACAGGTGCTGCGGGTCACCGGCAGCCTCCACAGGAGAGAGGCGAAGCTACCAGAAATCCACAGCAGGATTTGTAGCAGGTAAGCACTGCTCGCAGACCCACAGGAAAGTGTGCGTGCAGCCGAGAAGAGAGAGAGACAGCCATCCAGAGGAGCCGCAGAGGACTGGTGACTGAAATAGAGGGATCACTCATACTGGGGCACTGCTGGGCTATTGCAAGGCACATGGGGATGCCAATTGAATAGCAATGTATGCGCAAGTGACTGTGAGCCCGAAGTAAAGGGGTTTTTGAAAACTACAAACAAAATGTTGAACTTTAAAGTGAAAGAGATCAAATAAGAAGCTTGTGTTACAGAATATCAAAGTAAACGCTTTACAAATATTATTGAATACCGAATTGAAGGAATGCTCTGAGAAACCCATGGATGAAATGGAAAGAGGTGTGTGAGACACGTGATGAATATTTTGAAAAGGCAACGGATGAAACACTATGAATAAAGTTTGTGAAACCAAGGTGGTGGAAGAGAGTGAGCACCACAAAGTGATGTGTGTGTGTGGAAGAACACAATGTGGCAAAGTCAGTAGACTGACAAGGAGGAGCGAATTGGGTGGAAGATCACACTGGCAAGGCCAAGAGACCGGCAAGGAGAATTCAGAGGGAGACCAGCAGGAGTGATGCCGGGCGTAATGAGAGAGAAACCTGTGTGAGCAAGAGACCTAGGGTTATTGGTTGTGTGACCTGTAATATCCAGAAGCGTTAACGTGCAACTCAGTGGGCCTCATTACGACCCAGGCGGTAAGTTACCGCCTGGGTCGTACCCTTACCACCATGGCGTAAACTATGTTTACGCCATGGTGGTTGGCGGATTTACCACCCCATTCCAAGGTGAGTGGGGCGGTAAATCCCCATTTCCCATTTTACCCTTCCCCATTCCCATTTTTGCCCCATAGGGCATAATGGGAATGGGGAAAGGCGCTAATTACGCCACCGTAAATTACGGTGGCGTAATTAGCACCAAGGTCCCTTTGCGGCATGGGTTTTAACGCCTGCAAAAAGCAGGCGTTAAAATCACCACCCCGCAAAGGGACCTTGGAATCAGGCGTTAAGGGTCGGCACCGTTTACGGCGCCGTAAACCCCTTAACGCCTGGGTCCTAATGAGGGCCAGTATCTCAAAATTCCCACAGGAATCGGAGTCCTGTAACTAAAGTAAACATTTCCACTTTCACTTTATACAAGTCTTCCTCTTGTGAGTAATGTGACGAGGGCAACTTTCTGGCCTTTCCCCAAAGGGTTTGGTGCCTCTATTAGTTAGTGCTGAACCCCATCAGAAGCTGTCTCATTTTCCCCATCCTTCTCTTGTGCCAGTTTGCTATTGTGCAGACCACCTTTAACTCAAGCCATGCCTCGAAAACACAATACTAGACAGTGGTCTCTGGTTTCTTGCAGTAGTATCCCAAGGAAGCTCAACGAGAAACACTGAAGCATAAGCCACAATCCAACTCCACACCACCAGCAGACCACGACCAGACCATCAGCCTACAGTGCCTCTGAAGTATACGACCCGCCATTGACGGAGGGGCAGCGAGAAAGAGAAGCCGCAACATGAAGCAGAGAAGATGCTCAGAGGCTTCCAGTAGTAGCAGTGAACCCAGAATGCACCTAAAACCCGTGGACTACCATGCACATTAACCACAATACACCAAACACTTACCTTTGGTGCACACCAAGAGGAACCGGAACACTGAACCTCCCAGGCCACCATTGTTGTTCCGTGGCAAGCCTGTATGGTAGAAGTGGACGGGGCTTAGTCCCCTATATAGAAGGTTGGCTACATACAAACCCTCCCAGGTGGGGAAGACAGAACCAGATTAACCAAAAAAAGAACCAATCAAGAGAGTGGGAGGGCTATATTAGAGGACCACAGGATTTGTCCGGGTGAGGTCAGTGGAGTTGGAGGTCTAAGAGACCAGCAGGAGTAAGGAATGAATGGTGGATTCTGGAGGAGGTTGTTGGAGCAGGTGCAGTATTGTCTTCGGGTGATAGTGGTTCTGTAGTACAATTGTGCCTGCTTGTGTGGAGAGTGGATAGAAGTTAGTGCAAGGACTGGATGTTAAGTGAATGGTACTGGGTGAAACGAGGGTGTATGAGTAGTAGTGGTGGGAGGAGGAGGGAAGTAGTGGTGGGAGGAGGAGGAGAGAAGTTTCTGACAAATTGTCCCCTCCCCCGTACTTAGTTCCACGCTCTCTTGTATTTCTGCTTCCCATACCATACCCTTCACGCTATGGTTTGTAAAGTGCTCGGTTGCTTCCCAAAGCAAGGTTGCGCTCAATAAATGCCCTGATAATATATTAGAGTAGTGGTGGGAGCAGACGAGTAGTAGTGGGTAGAGGAGGTGACGTGGAGTTGGAGGAGAGTTACCATTGAAGGGTGGCGGAGAGAACTAGGAGGAGTGAAACACTGGAGGGACTGAAGATTGGCAGGAGGAGCAAGTAGGAGGGATACAGTAGTAAAAGTAGGAGGGCAAAGGTGAGCATGAGTGATATGAATCAAACAGAGCAAGTGCAAGGCACTATCCTGCTCCCATTATAATACTAACAACTAAAGGGCACAGCATTTTGCTTTTGCTTCTCCGGACATTAGTCCTGAATCGGATCATACAAAGGCTACTGCTGTATTTTATGAAGTCAGTCGCACTTGCCAATATCTGCCCTCAAGTTTATTCATTTGTAAGTAGTTTAAACACCCTTATTTCACTTTCATATAGAACATGGCCCGTGCAACTTTGTTTATAGGCCTCACTCAGAGGTTTCAAACTAAAGCTGCAATTCTCCAATTCAGAAATCCGCAGTGCTTTTTTTGTTTGTTTTAATATTTATAATGCACGCCAGACCCAGGGTATTTGGGCGCAGAAGGCAAAAGAGGGTTGTTCAGTTTTAGGTACATTGCTGTAAGGTAATATACAATATATACATAATAAGGCAATAAGGGTTGTTCACCTTTGGTTACATTGCTCAAAAGTAGCATGCATTAAGTACAGATAAGGCAGATTACAACAAGAGAGCAAATATGTGCAGCGTATACAGATGGGGCACGCGGTGCGATCTAAAAATGGTGAGGGGTCAGATGTCATTTTCCTTAATCCAATTTATAAGGTTGGCTCTGAAGCGAAGATAAGGTTGTTATTCTCTAAGAGTCGGGGGAAGCGAGTTCCAGTATTGGGCAGCTTTGACCGGAAAACTACTACCACCAGTCTTGATACGGTTAAATCTAGGCACTAGTAGGAGGTTGGCGTTTATTCTCGAGGGGCGATTGGAAGATTGTCTGGAGAATCTGGCAATGAGGTATTGTGGGGCAGCATGGTGTAGGTATTTGTGTGTCAGGGAAGCTCTTTTGAGAAGAATTTTATCTTTTGTAGAGAGCCAGTTTTTAGCTCTTCTAAGGTCGGAAATGTGGGCTTTCTTGGGGATGCTTAGGGCTGCTCTCAGGGCATTATTTTGAAGAATCTGGATCTTATTGGTAATGTATTTATTGCTCCCCACATATAAAGCATTGCAATAATCCAGTTTGGAAAAGACAAGGGCTCTTGCTACGGTGATGCAATTTTTAGGTGAGAGGAAGGGTTTAGCTGCTCTAATTAGCTTACAGATGTAAGCTGTAGCAGAGGCCATGGAATTGACTTGTTTTTTTTAAATTTAAAATAGAGTCTAGCTAAAATCCAAGGGTTTTAACTTTAGTTGGCTACTGTGATGACATTATTGTCTATTTGAAGTTCGAGTAGATCTGGCCTAATTTGAGGAGGTTGGCGGGGGTGCCGAGAATGAGGAGGTCCCTTTTGTCATCATTCAGGCATAGACCATGGGAGGCCATCCATGCCTGGATGATGATGAGGTACACTCCATTCACGAAGGCCAAATCCTTGTTGTAATCTCCCGTCAACGGGATGTGGATCTGTGTATCATCCGCATAGTTAGTGTAGGTAATACCCAGGCCATCTAGATCATCAAAAAGGGGCTTCGTGAAGATGTTGTACAGAGTGGGAGAAACGCAGGAGCCCTGGGGCACACCGCAAGTGATGGGTATGGGGTCAGCGGCTGCTAGTGGTGAGAAGACCCGCATTGTTCTATTGTCAAGGAAGGATTGAATCCATCGTATAGCTTCTTGTGAGAAGTGGACGGCAGAGTCCAGGTGGTTACAAAGAGTTTTATGGTCAACCAAGTTGAAAGCCGCCGATAGATCAAGTAGCAGTAGTAGTGCTGTCTTATCATTATCTCTCAAGGTGTCTATTTGTGCTTTAAGGTCAATGAGCGCAGTTTCCGTTCCATGTTGTGGTCTAAAACCTCACTGGCGTACTTCTAGGAGATGGTTGCATTCAAGTTAGTGTTGGATCTGGAGGTACGCCCCCTTGTCTAAGATTTTGAGCAGTAATGGAACTGTGGTGATGGGGCGATAATTGGTAGGTATGGAAGGGTCAAGTGTTTGTTTTTTGAGGAGAGGGAGGACCCATGACTGTTTCAAGTTTTGGGGAATAGTGCCAGTAGAGAATGAGGCATTTATGAGTTTAGTGATAAATGGGGAGAGATCGCGTGCAGCATCTTTTATGATTTGTGCTGGGCACGGTTCGCCATGGCAGTTGGGGGGTTTGAGGGTGAGATTGACTTTTTCAACTTCAAGGATGGATACTTTCTTGAAGTGGAAATGGGGTGTGGGTATAGTATGGGAAGTGGTAGACAGGGTGGTAGAGGCGCTGGTGTGGAGATAGTAATAGGATTAGGTGCGCGAAGGATGGTTTCTTTTTTATTATTGATCTTGGCTTGGAGAGTTGATATTTTGCTAGATAGGGCGTTCTGAATACTAGTGCACCAGCTTTTGTCTTTAAGGCAGGTATCAGGGGCTTGTATAGGCATTTCTATCTCTGAGGATAGTGAACAATTCCTTAGTATTGGAATTGGCTTGAGGGATGCGCTGGTTGTATGATTCTTGTTTGGCCAAGATAATCTCTTTTTTATAGAGGGAGGCCAGTGCTGCTAAGGTTGTTTTTATTGGTGTCAGAAGTCTCTAGTCTCCAGATTTTCTCGCATTTGCGTTTCTCCAGTCTGATTGCTTTCAGGTGGGGAGAGAACCATGTATTCACATGTTTTTTCTGTTTGCTTTTTCTGACTTTCAATGGCACTATAGTGTCTAGGGCAGATAGCATTACTTTATTGTACTCTTCTACTAGGATGGAAGGGTCTTTGAAGGCAGGAAGAGAGTTCAGGGTGGGTATAATCAGGGGGATGGGTTTGTCAGTGGTAATGTTTTTTTTATTTCTAGTGGGAATGTATTGTCACTGGTAATGTTTTTTTTATTTCTAGGATGAGTTTGTCAGTGGTAATGTTTTTTTTTATTTCTAGTGGTAATGTTTTGTCACTGGTAATTTTTTTTGTATTTCTAGTGGGAATGGCAGGAGCTATACTGTTGGTTTGTGTGGGGGCTGTCACCTCTAGGGAAAAGGAGATCAGGTGGTGGTCAGTCTAGGGCAATGGTGTTGAGGAAGTAATGGAGGTCTGGCAGTCATGCTCTGCTATCCAGTCGAGAGTTCTACCTTTGGTATGGGTGGCACCCGATAACTTTTGGGTGATCCCTAATTCCTCAAGGGAGTCGTTGATCTGCGTAGCGTTGTGATCTGATGGGTCTTTGAAGCCAAGGTTAATGTCTCCTAAGAGAAGGCAGCAAGAAGAGTTTTTAAGATTGTCCGAGAGGATATTGGTAAGATCTTCTTCAAAGGAGCCTAGTGGGCCTGGACGTCTGTAAATGAGGTGAATGGATAGAGTTTGGGTATCAGAGATGGACAGCTTGGCAGTGAGGGATTCACAGGTGTCTACATTTATTGGGGGAGTGAGTCTCAGTGCTAAACTTGTTTTAGCAATTATGGCCAGGCCTCCACCTCGAGAGGTGGTGCGGTCTTTTCTAAGAAGAGTGTAGTTCTTAGGGATGGCTAGCATGATCACTGGGCCGGCTGCTGGATGCAGCGTGGATTCAGTGATCGCAAGGAACTCCAGATTTTCCATAAGGAGAAGGTCGGCTATTTCGGTTGCGTGGGCCACCATGGAACGGCCATTAATTAGGGCTCCTTTTATGTTAGGTCGTGTGGGCTCCAAGGGTGGTGCCTGGGTATTTAGGTAGCGCCTAGGGTGGGTGTTGTGGTCTCGATAAATTTGACTATTGAGTTGGAGTGGGTGTTGCATGTTGGTACCTTTGTGAGCAGGGTCTTTAGAGTGAAGCTGCTGGCTTCTTAGGTTTCCAATAGTGTTATTATTAGTGTTATTGTTATATACAATTTTGGATAGTGGTTCATAGATTTTGAGAAGTCTGGCGCGGAGTTTGAGGTTTCTTTGGAGGAGACAACAAGGTCTTGTAGTCAGGCCATTTAGACAAAGGGGTTTGTTGTTGCTTGTTACATATGTGTGCATTGGTAACGGCATGGTGTAGTCTAGTGACCTTATTAGATGTAGGATAGTCCTTAGTAGGACAGTGTAGATCAGAGGCAAATACATAATTTGTGTGTAGCGTGGCTAGCTAGTCATCGGTATGGCATTAAGGTAGGGAAATAGCATAATCAAGGGAGGCGCAGATGAGGGAGGGTGTATATACCTAGATGCAAAACTGATGCAGCGGACACAAGGCAGGGGTCAACATAGGCATAACATAGGCATAGGAGCTAGATTCAAGTATGCACAGTAATCAAGATTTGGCATGGGCACCAATACATAGAAGTCTAAAGTTGAAGTAGGCCAGAAACAGTAATACCTAGACTCAGAATGAGCACCAGTACATAGATATCAATGTTGAAGATATGCGCCGGGGCCTAGGTACATAGCAGTTACAATAGTTGCAAAGGCATAAGCATAGAAGCTAGGTTCAGGTAAGCATAGCTCTCTGGATTCAAGATAGGCATGGATGCACAGGTAACTGAAGTCAAGGTAGCACCAGCGCGTGGATGTCTAGAATCAGAGTAGGGGTAGGTACCTAGAGGCAGTGGTGTTACCGTGGTCGCAATGGTCATAAGGCTGGGGTTGGCAATGCAATGTGGGCGTGTTTAAAGGCACACATGTGAGTTATAGGGAGGGCAGTGTACCAGGCGCAAATACCCCAAGTGGGTTGGCCGGTGGATTCGAAACTGGATATCCGTGCGCTAGTGTTCACCTTCAACTTCTATTATTGGTGAAGTCAATCATTAGAATATGTGCTGGCAGCAAATCACTCTAACCCCACCAACCCATCCAACTAGGTTGGTATAAATTGAGAACAGATTTAACGGTAAGGGATGATGATGCGCTCAGCACCAAAAAAGAAAGTGGTGATCACTTGATTTTAGTAAATTAAATGGTGACTTTAATTCAGTAGCAAGCAGCCGACACGTGTTTCGACACGCTGGTCGTTTTTAAGGCTGGATAGTTACACAAATCATGAAAATGTTTAGAATAATGAAATAAAACATCAAAAAACATTAGTGGAACAGAAATAACATTACAGAATGTGAGTAACATTAACCAACACCAAATGTACAAGCAAATGATACATTTCATACAATATTCATGTATGCAAGGTAGTCAAACAAAGCAAAATCAACAAATCAGGAGTAAATTATACGTGAATATCATACCACTGTTCAGGTAAGGAATGAGGGCAGCAATTGCATTCAGTGATGATCACCAATGTCAGAGAAAAGATCAAATAAGATTGAGATCAATCAACTGAAATAGTTAGCCTCATTCAACATTTGAGAAGGGGGAATAGTAACCCCCAAACGATTCTTAGTGAGAAAATCAATAGTCTCAATAAGCGATGGTGAATAATCAAAACAATGGGGTGAAATCAGAAATTTGGGAGTTAAACCCTAAAGTATCACACACCACCAGCACTGAATCCTAACCAAAATGAGTTCTTGTGTCAAGATCTGAGAGGATAAGGCCTTGCTCCAAAAAGCTATGTAGTAGGAGATCACGCATGCAGTAAAGTGTGAAAGCCCTTGTAAAAAAAGTGTCTGCATGCAGCACTGAGAGCCAAGTATCGTTCATAGGGAGGACAAAGAAAGGAGCGTGCAAGGAGACGAAACACAGTTTACCCCTGGATGCTTTGAAAATCCCCCACTTGGTAATCCTATGTTAAGGAATGGAATGAGAAGAAAAAGGGGAACTGAGATTGGGAAAGAACCCATGTGCAGGGCTATGGTAACTCCATGTGAGGTGTACTACATACCTGAGAATTAGTCAGGTGTGGACTGGGTACACCTCAGAGGATGGATGTATAATGTGATCAAGAGATAGACAAAATCTTGCCGTAATGGCTAGTAACCATATAATATCTGCAAAGATTTGAGAGAAAAAGAGAAATGAAAGCATGCGCCCGTCAATTGGAAAGTTGTTTTAACTTGAATATTGTACTAAACAAATAACTATTTAGAGAACACTTGAGCCACAAATTACGGGGTGCAATGAAAAGCGAATCTAGATATTTTCGGAGATTAGCCTATCAGGCTACTTGTAGCACAATAAAGCCTAGAGGCTTACCGTGGTGGTGGGGGCTAATGTGTAATGGTCATTCCTTTATGAGGGATAGTGTAAAAATAATACCAAGATATTTCTATTTATTTTCTAGCTTAATAGGTTCACCATTTAGGTACCATTATGCTTTCTTTTCCAATAATTTGAATTCAATGCCATAATTGTAGTTTTGACAGTTGATTTTTAATCCAACTGTATCAGAATAGGTTTTAAGATCAGTTATTCTTTGAAGTCCATGTGGTGTGTTGTCTAGTTTTGTACCTGAGAACTCCACATCAGTTTCAAGTCTTTGCTTTTCATATTTCCTTCATAAGGCCTTTTTCTTGGCCTGTTTAGATATATGCACTTATATATTTTTTGGGGGTTCTTTACAATGCCAAACCTTCGACTAGTTTCAATTAGTTTACTCACTGCAGATCCCCCATTCGGCAGAATCGTTTTCCCTCTTTGTTTGTCATTACTGGTGGGCTAGAGTCTTCATTTTGTGCGTTCGCTTTACCCCCAAAGCTGGTTTTATTTATATCCACTGAAACACTTCCTCTTAATGCCTCATACAAATTAGTTACTCCATTTTACATATCTTTGCAGTGTCAAACGTGATGTACCTCAACTATCTGGTAATACTGCACTACAGCTAACGAATCAGTCAAGATGTTTATCATCTCCCACCATTAATGTAATTGCTTTCAGTAGCAGTTACGCCAAGCAAAAAGCAATTCATTAGGCATCAACACTTAAGAAGGCCACATTTCAGGAAAAAGAAATTGGTGTTGGTTCCACAACAGCCCACCTTAATTTATTATCCTTTGATTTTCAAGTTCTGACTTAAATTATCAACATATGTTAGTCTCTGATCTCATCTCCTGTAATACATTTCCAACATAGTAAATGGCAAGGGCATCAATATGAATATGTCTAATTAAAAGCTTTCCAACAACTGAACCATTAGGGCTGATTTAAAATTCACAACTTAAGAGGTGATGGCCATTGCTCAGCATGAATAATGAATAAAAAAACAACAAATCATTTTATTTTGGCATGTGGGATTAAGACTACAAAACTATTTGTTTTGGTCAAGACTATCACAGAGACTATCATATTTTGTATGTTTATCCATCATCCTATAGGTTCAAAAGATTGATTGCTTATTCTTCATTGCACATTCAGGTATAGAGAATATGTGTGAACAATAAGCAGTTTGACGAGCCTCTGTTGTCCTAGAAGCGCTGGTACGTTAAAAACAAAGTGTAGGCATTTGTTAATGATGTGTACTTTATTCAAGACACAGTCAAGAGATAAGGTGCCTTTTGACTTGTAATGGTGTTTATTTATTTTTTAATTTTTTTATTTTAATGAGTTTCGTTTTTTACAGGCTTCTTTCCACATTTCTAGAATGGAAGCATGAGGGGCACGAGACTTGGATCTTGAAATTTCAAGCAGATGATTTGACTCGTCTGATAGGGTTTTTCGGAAGAGATGCAGAGATTTCCAAATCCGTATTGATCTTAGTGATTGGGTTGCTACTTCGAAGCATATTCAGCTTATTGGAAATTATTTTGGTAAATGTAACATTTTCCTCCAGAAGATCAATTCTAGGAGATCCCAAGAATCCCAATGCAGGTTTAGGAGTGATTCACTGCCATATGTTATGATAGCCACCACTTTTTGTCTATAGAATGTAATGAGTGGTTTTAACGAGAACTTTCCAAATTTCTTGTGTAAAATTTGGCCTTGTCTAGCCAAAGATTCCACTTTGAGTCTTAGGTGTTCGAACCATTCCTTTTTTCTGCAACACTTTGATTTAACCAGGTGCCTAGGTATTTCATTTCAATGATCTCATCCAGTTTGTTTTTATGTAAATACAATTTGAGAGGTCTATGCTTTTTTCCTACGTGTCGTACTAGGCACATTGCTTGGGTCTTGTGGATGTTAATAGTAAGGTTGTTTCTGTCAGCAAATTGTTCAAGGGCAACAAGTCACCTCTGTAGCCCCACTTGTGTATGATCTAAGACAACAAGGTCATCCGTATATAGCAGGTATGGCACCGAGGTACTGTTTAAGATGGGCAGATTTGTAGATGGTAAATTCTGCGCAGCTCCGAGGTCCAAGATGTAAAGGTTGAACAGGGTTGCTGCATCCATTCTAAGTCTGCATCTCTTTAGATAAAACACCAATTTTTGAGAGTCTTACCCTCATAGGGGGTCATTATGACCCAGGCGGTAAGTACGCCAACTTTACCACCATGGTGTAAACTATGTTTACACCATGGTGGATGGCGGATTTACTGCCCCATTCCAAGGTGAGTGGGGCGGTAAATCCCCATTTCCCATTTTACCCTTCCCCATTCCCATTTTTGCCCCATAGGGCATAATTGGAGTGGGGAAGGCGCTAATTACGCCACCGTAAATTACGGTGGCGTAATTAGCACCAAGGCGAGCAGCCGTTAAAATCGGAATCAGGCGTTAAGGGTTAACAACGGCGTTAACCCTTAACGCCTGAGTTGTAATGAGGCCCATAGTCTTGTTTGTATATAGGGCTTTTATTGACTCCATAATGTCTATAAGGTAGTTCCATAGACTTAGTTTTTCCCATAATTTCTGTCAGTTGACACTATCGAACGCCAGTCTATGAATACTACATTTGTGTATATGTACGACTTGATTGCTTCCAATTTAAGTATTTTCAGGATCAATAGGATGATATTTGTCTGTACTCCCTGAATAAAACCAGCTTGTCTCGGGTCTCTTCTCTTGAAAACATTTGCCCAATCAGACTAGTTTTGTTGCAAGAATGAGGTGAAAACTTTTCCAAGGGGGTCAAGCAGAGCTATCGGTTGATAGTTGCTTGGATTGCATCTATCCCCCTTTTTATAAATTGGCATCAAAATTGCCGACCGCCAAGCCGCAGGAATTTGCTTGTATTTGCAGATCAGATTGAATAGACAAAAACACAGATCGGCCCAGGCCTCTAGGTTCGACATTGGTGTTTGGTTAGAGAGCCTGTCTGGCCCTTGTGCTCTGGAGGGATTGAGACGCCTAATGTGGGCGAATATATCTATATAGTCCCAGTGTAATCCCATAAATTGTTAGTGGAGGTTTCTGGTTCATAAGTATCCTCTGTTTTCTTTCCAAATAGAAAGGTAAAGTAATCACTCCAGGATGTTTCTGTCACATTTGTTGTTATCAGGTCTATCTGTGTATTTTGCCCATTCAACAGTTTCCACAGTTCTCTAGTGGTTCGACCTGCAGGAGCTCCCAGCATATCCTCTGCTTCATTTTGTGCCCGAGTCATCTTGGTGTTTACTAACCCATTTGTGTATGTTTGTTTATAATGTTTTCTTTGTTGCAGTCGCTGGTCCATCGGCATGCACTTAGTTTTCCTAAGATCAATGTGCAGTTGTTTTTTCTTAATAGCTTATATCTTATTGTATGCATGTTTATGGACTGTTTGTTCCGTAGTCTTCAATTTTACTGTATGTTTATAGGGTAACAGGAGCCATTCATACTCTAATTTTTGGGACTCCATCATGTTAGTTAGCTTTAGTTTGCTTGTTTGGACATCTGAAATTTGTAGCCCTGTAAATCAAGATCATCGGTGACAGCAGTTGTAAGGTTCTTTGCAATTCATGGGTTCCCCATGTCATAACCAGGTTAAGATGATCACTGGACTCAGTTGAAAGACTTTGTAATGTATCACTCTGTTACTTAATTTCTGAGACATGAATATATAATCCAAGATTGCTTCTGAATTCCCTTTTTTCCAGGTCGGCCTTGTCAATTTTTTTTCCATGTTCAATCTTTCGTTGTCAACATATGTGATGGGATCAATACGCAGAAGAGATGTATATTCAAGGCCCCGCAAATTATAATATCTGCATTCTTAAAGCATAGATGGATATCGTCGATTGTTGCCAGGACACAATTAATGAAGGAGGCGTCATTGATTGCAGCCGGATTCTAGTATAGGTTGGTAAGGCCCATAATGTCCTGCCGAGAATTACTGTTATTTTGTTTTCCGTGAGGGCAATTTAGGGGCCTATATCCCCAATATCAATGCTTGTATGAAGGGGTTTGAATTTTGAGATTCTATTATTTCCAAGTTATCCCCATGTCTTATAAGGGTAAAAAGACCTGCAGAGGGGCAACCTTTAGATCTGACAATTGCTGGATTTATAGTTGTTATATTTCCATCACAAATGGGTTGGTGACTGATCCAGGTTTCCTGAAAACATATGATGTTGTATTTGAAATCTTGGTTTTTCTCTTCGAACAGATGTGTGCCCTCTCGTATTCCTTGAACAGAAAGACCAAGGCGCTAGTTTGTGTGCGCCTATTGGTTATGATTTCCTTTGTTTTTTAGGTAGGTATTCTAAATCCAGGCATATTGTGTTGGTTTATTGGGGCTATCATTTGCGAGATCTACATTAGCTAGGTTTGTGAATGCGAGTGATCCAAGTTTAATTCTTAGTTTGTAAGGATCTACATCCTCTTTCATTGTCGATTTTGGGAAAAGCTTTTTTGTCATATCTTTCTGTCCAGCATTAAATTGGTTTGCTCTACCATAGGTTGTTTTGTTATTTGTTGTCAAGTCCGGTGTTTTCACCCTCTGTGGCATTGATATTTTAAAGCCCATATGCCGGAACGCAGGTTGATTTTCCGGAATGGGTTTCAGGAATCTCGTAGAGTTCATTTGTACCTCTACCCAGGCCGCTTCCAATTCGTGTAGGTATTCCACAATTTTAATGTCCGATGACCTTAGCGAGTGAAGGTGGTGGACTGAGTGCAACAGTCTTAGAACATTTACTCTGTTCATAATTACTCCGTCATTCTTCTTTGATATACTTTGTATAATTATTGATTTCACTGGGTCAGTGAAAGAGGGCAAAATCATTTGGCGATCGTTAGATGGTAGCTTTCTTTTGTCCACTTTCTTTGGTGAAAGACACCATCGGATAAGTTGCCTCTTTTGCGCCACTGTCATAAAGTTCTGATCTTGTTATGCTATAAGTGGATCACAGTACGTTGGATCCTTTGTGTTGGTCATTACCGCATCCTTTGTCGTTTCTAGGGCCGCATCAGGTATTTGTTTGCATGTTGGCTCGGAAATGATAATGAACGTGCTGTGTCCGGTCGGATTTGGCTCCATAAGGTTTCCATGTGGCTCTTCATCATCAGTTAAGACACCAGGTTTGTTTTTTTCCGTTGAAATCTCATTTATTAAGAAAACTGAGAGATTAGATTAGATTAAGAAGGATGTCTTGTTGGGTCTGTTCGTCGTTTGACAGGTTTCTGGCATCCCGTGTTGGTTCTACCGATTGGCTTACTGATGTTACTTGATGGATCTGTTTGAGTATAGGTTTATTTTGTGTCTCGTCGTTTGGTTCGGTAAGTGCAAATTCCTCAAAAAAGCATGAGATCCGTTTGCTTTATGTTTTGGCCGCGAGGGCTGATTTCTTTCTTTAATGGACAGCTTCTTCTGTGATAGCATTATTTTTATTTTCTGAATTGTTTGCGAAATGTCACAAATAGGGTAAGATCCTTTGGACTGTGGTGTTTCTCCATTTCATACAGTATTCCGAGAGGAAATAGACAGGTTTTTAAGATCATCAGGGATATTTGACTTAGCAGGCATTTTTTAAGCTGCGAAGATGATCCTAAGTCTTGGGTCGCCATGCTGTTGTGGTGATTATTTACAATAGCTTTAGTTGAAGGAACTCCAATATTTTGTACGTTCTTACAACTTTGTGTTTCAATACTCGATCTGTCTAAAGGAGTCCTCTTGCGGTTTTCATCCTGGTGATTTTCTTGTAGGAATCTTTTTAACACCTCCATCAGAGTGGTTGTTAGACATGCTTTGTCCATATGGTCGGATATAGCAATATCAAAGAGTCGAGATTGCCATTGCCTTGATTGTTCAGCTTCCACATCCAAAGGGGCTTGAATTTTATTGATAAACGTCTCATTATGAATTTGTTTGGTGTGTATGAGAGCTAGCAACGTGGCCTGATCTTTCATAGATTCGTTGCAGCTCTCATACAATTTCACAAATGGGGCTAAAGCTACCGAGGAAGCAGACATCAGTATGTTCTGTACATCCAGCATCGTCATCGGGATCACATTATGATGTTGTTGTTGAGTTGGATGATTACTCTGGCACTTACAAAACGATTTTTCATTTGAAAGTCCGTTTTTGTTTCTTCCATTGAAATCTTTACCTATTGCTTTCGGTTCGATCCCAGATGCAACACTGGCAGGCTCAAGAGCAATCGTTGGCAATTGCAATTGTGGATCAAATCTAGATCAGGCTTTCGGTGGTAGAGGTGTTGATGTCATTTTGGTTTTACATTTTTTTTGCGAAATGCGGCAGTGTATGGCCTAACACTGGATTCTGTTTTTCGTGGTTTGCCTTCAAGGATTCTATTTCTGTAATGTTGAGTAATAAACAAGCAGTTCGTTTATTCAATTGAGAGGAGCTTGTCGCCACAGTGCTTTCTAAAGTAGTCATAGGTGCAAATTTCTGTTGCTATAATAGCTTAGCCTTCGCTGCACGTCTTCTGGACTCAGTGAAAGAGGCCTCTAGTTGCTCATTTAGGCCCATCTTTGTATCCTTTGCTAACTGAGATTTCCCAGTTGCAGTCGTCGCCCTTGTCGAGTCCTTTGGCTGTGTGCCCAGGATATAATTCACCGGGTCTTCATTTATGGAGGCAGACTTGTTTATAGCAATCGTTGGGAATGTCTCTGGGGGTTTCATTGATAAGGAGGCCTCATTTCCACCCACCTCTGGCCAATCAATCTTGGAGCGGTGGGACAAGAATTCCCAACTTGGTTGACAGCCATCATATTCTGGCCCGATATTTCTTCCACTTTACCGCAGCTCAAGGAGTCTAGGCAAGGGGTGTATTCAAGTTGTCAGACAAACACACCTCCACCTCACACGCGGTTGCAGGGATTTTGGGAGGTGATTTACTGTCCTACAGTTCAGGGGTTGCTTTACATTTAACTATAGGTGCCGCTTCGCTTACCATATCACTCCCCTCCATAGTCAAGGCTGTTGTGTTTTCTTCAATGTCTGCTGTGTCACCACTCCAGACGGAAACCAACAGGCAAGAGTGGCACATTGCTGTTAGTTTCTGTCTCTGCAGCCTTGTTGGATCTGGACTTCAGTGTCTGAGGTCGAGGTTGCATGGGGGAGCCCATTGAAGCCTCTGCTCCACCAAGCTCCTCCAAACTCCTCAAACTCTGTCGCCAAACTCACGCGCAATGGTGTTTAATAAAGCTAGACAAAACCTGGTCACTTGAAACAACTAGCATTTGGTGCAAGGATAAATATCATGTTGTATATCGAGAAAGTTTCTCAAATTATTCTGTTCTATAAATGTTTGATATTTAAGATACACTGCTTAAATGGTAATCTTGATACTGATTATAATCGCAAACATAAATATTACCATTAATATCTGTTTCTTAATAATTGGGTCAGCATAGACACGTTACCACTCACAGGCAGGCTAATGCAGTGAGACGACTGACCTGAATTTTCTTTTCACCATGTTTGATTTTAGGCTTCAAATTAGCAGTCACTATTACTTTGGAAAAGGATTACCTCCTTGTTTTTTGATTGTGCCGAGGCGTTTGTTAGGCTACAGTAACACTGATGCTTTTTGTGATCCGAATACGTAGTAAGATGTTGTTTTATACATTGACCATTTACATTTGTCTTTAGATGACTGTCACAGATGATGACCAATGACCGAAATATGTTGGGGATTTCTTCTGTCTGCCATTTCTAGACATTTCTTAAATGTTCCTCATGGACTAACTCCTATAGCTTCCTTTTTGGTTGGAGTTGATTGTTTTAAGGAAAGGTTTGTACAAACATTGATTCACTTTATTTAATTTGGTTTCACATGTTGTCCGGATCCTGTCAGTGAAGATTGAAGGAACCTTTTTGGATGTAAAATTGAATTACTTTAAATAAACTTTCTAATTGTGCACACTGCTTGGTCTTAAAGTGGTACTATATATTTTTGTTGTATATCTTAATAGTTTGATATGCATTTCTGAAGTGTGATATGGGTTGGTATACATGTATACCGCTATTCATGTATTTCTATTCATACTGGGCTCGTTCCTAACACCTGTTCCATTTAGGTGAAGGTCAGACACCACTATATCTGAATTTGTAGAGCTGGTTAGGGATTCAGCGACCCGTACCCCTATGTGGTAAGTAGCAAGATCAGAAATGAAAGTGCAGGAAGACAGTGTGATGCAAGAGAAGGGAATTGTAGTGGGAGGAGGAGCGCTGGTAATAGTGGGTATGTTTTGCCCTTAACTGGTCCACAGACTGGATAAAAGCGGTGGTGGGGGAACATCGTTTGGGGAGGTTTCTATCCCATCAGCATACAACAACAACAAAAAGAATGGACTACAGTGCAGTGAGGGTTAGGGGTTATTTCCCTATCCGAAACCGCTTTATTAGTAATAAAAAGAAATGGGGATGCAGGTAGGTCTAATTAATTTTAACTGTGCCCAACATGCCCCCCTACCTGTCATCCTGCACAAACCTATTCTATTGGAGAGGATGGGGGTTGACACGTTCTTGCAACAAAACCTTTAATTGCTAGTACAGTACAGTGCAGAAACAAAATAAAGCCGCCATTAACCAAGATATTCATTAACACTTTATTTTTCAAACACATTTACAATTTGTGTTGGACCATGATTTTTACCACTGTATTTCTCATCATATTATATAGATCCCAAACGGCTGCCCTTTTACAGTCAAATGATTCATTAGAAAATGGGGCCAATACAACAATCTTAGGGTGATCTGATGGATGATTTTAGCTGTCTACCTACAGACATATGCCATAGCAACTTACAAAGGTAGGTTTTATGCACTTCTGAAAATAACTGATAGTATAAAGATACTCAGATGAACGTTTTAATTCTTTCTGGTGGGGATTCTTGGATCTTTCTTACACATTGCATCCTCTTAACAACAATCTCTCGTAGAGAAGTCACACTTCACCCACCGGTCATCCAAAAACACTGTAAAAATAAGACTTTATTCCTCATATATTCTTATATCAACACTAATGTTATTGAACTGTGATATTGTTTAATTTTTTAAGTGGTCTAATCTCCTTATTATTTGTATTTCTCCTTTGCCCATTCTTCCGCATGACCTCCAACCCAACACCTGGTGCCTGGTATGTTCATTTCTGATCTTGAACTTTCTTTCAAAATTCAATGTACATATTCCAAATGGTCTTCTCTATGATATGTTCTGCTTACAGTTAACAGCCTTAATAATGACCAGCAAGGTCGAAACACATGTCAGCTGTACCATTTCCAATTAAAATAATATTCTAATTTGTATTCCCTATTGTTGATTTTAAGAAAAAAATAATCTTTTCATTGGAACCATCTAAATACCTTTGGCTTTGCGCGTTTGACCACAATCCCTATTTCAATATGCCTGTGTTATGGGGGATGTACGTGATTATAACAGAAAAGCTTGAATTGCTAAATTCCGAGGCCCAACCCTGCAACTCCTGAACCCGGAAATACCGTACTTGGGGTGCAGGGGATACCCCCCCAACCCCTGCTCACCTAATTCAGTATTTTCGGGTTCGGTCTTTTCTAGCTATACCGCATGCGGGCAAACCATCGATTCAGTCTTTTTTTCTCGATCTTTTGGTGCGATTCCGTTATGGACGCACCACTCCAGGAGCAATCTTCACTATATTATTTCCTTTCCCTCCTCCATTCTCATTCTCCCTCTCTCTTACTGACACACGCACACTAAACACAAGCAATTCAAAGTTTAAAGTATTTGAAACTTCAGAAAAACTTCTACAAAACCACTTTTCGCAGATTTATATAGAATCCATATACAATGGGAATTCCAAACTTTGCTCTAGGTTGCATCTGAAATGTGATCATGAATGATACACAATATTTACAAAAAGGAAGGAGCTCGAGTCTGATAGCACGGGATATCCATACAAAGGCCACATCAATTTCTTCTCTGCCCACATCATACGGTGAGTTCAGCCAAAAATATAACACTTCCGTGCCCCTCCATTTTCTAATGAAAACATCATAGGCACATACTATATGATCTAATCAGGAATTCATATTCTCATTAAGCCATATTCTCATTAAGCCTACATAAAGCAATGTTTGGATAGTATTTTTCTAACTAATTAAGAGCAAATCTTAATTTTTTCAACAAAGCCAACCACTTACCTTAATAGGGGGGATATTAAATAGTCTGTGCCCTGTCCTATTTGTGCTCAAACAGTGTGAGGCAGTCCTGTTTTTAAATGCTTGTTATTCAATCAAATATCACAATGCCTCCACATTCAAGTGTCTGTTGTAAACACCCTTTGCAAATAAACAATCCAAGTTAGTATATTTTGTAATATTTGTACATCTGAACACCCAAGATTAAGGTTTGTGAAATCCATACAATCATTACAATATAGACCTATCCTTTAACAGGTTTTCCATCTAGAACAGTGAAGAGATCCTCTATGGATTTGTGTACACACTGCAAAAATTGTCCAACGTCCCGTACTTCATAGGCAGACGCAGTGCAGCCTATCCAGTCATCCTGCACCTGGTACCCTATGCCATAGCCATCGTGCACCACAGGTGCAAAACCTACCAAGTTAAGGGCTGGACTGGACATGGTGCTAGTGGAGAGAATGAAATGGTGTATTCGAGCATATGATTGGTCCTCAAAGAAGTCGGGTAGAGAACGTCCTGCGGAGGCCGCTATGCATCGCAATGCAAACATGTGTGAGTCAAATCCTTGCCCTATAAATACAACAACAAAAAAATCATGTTAGTAAAAAGTATGTCAATTGCTTGCATGACGATTCGCTCTAAACATTTCCTCATCATAAGAAAATCCCTTGGACACTAGCGTACATTTTTAAAAGAAAATAACTTGAGAGACAAAATATGCACACCTCGTTCTTGAAGGAAGCACTCAATTCATCACTTGTTTTTTACTACGTCTGCATGGGCTGGTCAGCATTAATAACAGAGTTGCCTAATCTATCCACACACATTACTTTCATGCCATTTGTATAGTACATATCTGCCATTGATATGGCCTTGAGTTTTGTCTGGACTGAGAGTTTCTTTTTTGGTTCCAGGATTTGGAGTGGACCAGTGCCTCAGAATCTCATATTTTTATAGTTATAAAAGAAGTATGAGAAATTGTACAGAGGTGTTTCTTCCACTGATCGATTATTTTCAGAATGATTTTTCAGCCTGCCCGGTCTGCACCTATTTCCCAATGGCTCCCTCTTACTCCTTCAAACGGGCGCAAAATTAGCATTCGCCAATAGCCATTGACTAGCGATGTTTGACTTCTGGTGAGTAAGAATTGGTGTGCTGTGTGGGGAGGGCAATTCAGGGGAAATAGGTAGCCATCTCCAGGCTAGCAAAAGCTGCCCAGATCATGGCTTTCACCTCATTCTACAGAAATACGTTGCTTTCAAAAAGTCTACGATTTAAAAACTACATCTGATGGTGTTCCGCGAGGTTGGTTATGGAAGGCCCCACTTCATAGGAAATGTCCAGACCAATAATTATCACTTGCCAAGCTACTATATACTGACAACCAAGCAGTTGCTGGGGTTTGGCAGGTAAAGTAGCCAACCCTTTTGATGATGCAAGGGGAGTAAGGCGGGGCTTACCCCATTATTCTTTTGTACTTATATCAATGGGGTTATTGAGGCGTTGATTAAAAAATGCCTGGAACCTTCAGAGATGGGAAATGATAGGATCCCTGCCATGTTCTTTGTGAACAATGATGTCCTGTTGGTGACCACCCCAACGGGTCTCAGGAGACTGTGTAAGGTTGCAGAATGAGGAGACAGACACACAGGTGGCATATTGATTGTCATTCACTTTTGTTAGGCAAGAAAATAAAGACATGACCTACCTTTCCCCATCTCTGAGGGTTTCCCTGTCTGCCTCAACTAAAATACTAATGGGTCTGTCGGAATGTCCTTGTAAATTAAAGAGTCCTCCATCATGTGTCAATATCTCTACTTCTGTCCCTTACACTTATAACTAAACTAGAATGTTGCATCAATGTTCTTGGTCCAGAAGAATGACTCACTTCTCCTGGACGAGGCAGCACAGTGCTGGTTCCAACTTCTTAACCTGGGGGAATGACTCCCTTGCCCACTGGCGTAACAGGGGACCCGCACACCCCGCAGTGTGGGGAGCCCCTTACCACATGTCCTGGGAAGACGGCCCCAGCTGAAAAAAGAAATGAAAAAAATATTTTTCACATTTTCTTTTTTACATTTCTTTTGTAAATCACTCTGCCTTCATTCTTTATGAAGGCAGAGTGACATCCAGGGATCCCCCCACCCCATGACATAGAAGACCCCAGGCTGGAGGCCTCCATGTCATGGGGTGGGGGAGCCCTATGACTTCAAAAAGAAATTGTTTCTTTTTTAAATCACTCTGCCTGCATAAAGAAATGATTTCCGTTATGGTTCGGTCCTTAACGGAAATAATTTCTTTATGAAGTCAGAGTGATTTTAAAAAGAAACAATTTCTTTTTGAAGTCATAGGGCTCCCCTCAACCCCATGACGTGTGCCTGTGTGAGTGTATTGTGAAATGGTGTACACTTAAGTGTGTAGGTGTCTGCCTGTGTGAGTGTATGGTGAAAGGGTGCATACAAATGTATGGGTGACTGGGTGTGCATGTACGATTAAAGGGTGCACACTGAAATGTATGGGTGGCTGCCTGGGTGTGCCTGCATGATGAAAGGGTGCACACTTAAATGTATAGGTGGTTGCCTGTGTGAGTGTATGGTGAAAGGGTGCACACTTAAATGTATGGGTGGGTGCCTGGATGTGTGTGCCTGTATGGTGAAAGGGTGCACACTTAAATGTATGGATGGCTGGGTGTGCGTGCATGTACATGGTGAATGGTGTGTGTGCTTGTGTTCAGGGGTGCAACACAACCTACATTTCGGGTGGCTGATCCTTCAAATGTTGGGAGAGGCGCTTACTTCACAGGCAGTGGGGGAGGGGCAACCTTATTTGTGTGGGGGCATCTAAATTCTTTATGCATTTTAATGAGACTATTCTGGTGCAGCTTCAATGTTACAAACAGTTAACTCTCTCCTTTAAGTGTGAAAGCACCCACTTATAAACTGCTGTGAGAATGAATGGTCTCCTGTTCCCTTTCTACCCTTCCAATCACTTCCCTGGCATGAAAGTACTAAACCCACATCTCAGTTTAAATTGCCTTAAAAATGTGCCATTTGTATGCAGGTACTAACAGTGAAATGCTTTAGGTTAGTAATTGCTGCGCCCTTGTTAACAGCGAAACACAGGTGCCGTTCAACATCTGTGTCCTATTCTGCCCGGCAACTGCTCTGAAGGTCAGCCAGGTTGAGTCAACATAGACCAACATTTCTGGAGGTGGATGCTGCAGCCCAGTCAACTCAATATTGTTAAGCCCCTACTTCAGTTTAATGCCTTAATTACTTATTGGTAATCGTCATTACTCCTAGCCCTATTCTTCCTTGTCCCTGTACTTATGTATGAGGCAGTACTTGTGTATGAGGCGCTATACTTCATACACAAATACTGGGATGAGGTAGAGGTACATGAAGGTAATGCCTAACTTAGCTACTTGGATCTTCATTACCCCTAATCCCACTCTTCCTCATCCCAGTACTTACCTGTGAGGCAAGGAGCCTCACGGTTAAGCTTTGGGACAAGGAAGAGGGACGTGAAGGTAATTCTGGGCCAAGGAGCTGATTTCAGAGGTTGGGGTAGGGCATGGGAGGGAGAGGGGATGTGTGGGGAGGGGGGCGGGATTGTGCGATAAATCATAATGGTTGTCTATGTCCAGGCTACGCAGGCATGATATGTGGTATTAATGGCTAGAGAGGCATTTTGGTGCAGCCAGTCTAGTTATTCCTCAGTTTGGTATGACTTTTCTTTAACTGCGCATTTTGATAAAGCAGTCCTGCTAAGTGTAATCACCTGGCTAGATTGGCCAGTCTAGCCATTTCTTACTGCGGCATTGTATGATTTTTTGGGCATCGGTGATAAAATGATATGATATAAGTCTATTATAACACAGCTGTACATAAGTGTTTCTATGCGTGACAAGCAAGGGAGGGAAGATAGAGGGAGGACGAGACAAATTATCTTACTATGCCTTGTGTCATTCAGATCGTGCAAGTGCGAGAATGAGAAATGCAATGCGAAAGGGAGGGGGGAAGTGCAAGTTAGAAGGGAGGGAAAAACAGAACACTAATGCCCTGAGTAAGTGCAGCCAGGGCAGTGCGGCTCTGGGTAGTGCAAGGAGAACAAGTGACTGTAGGGTTACAGTTACAGCCCCTAAGTGCATGGTAGGCCGGAGGCAGTTCAAGGGTGACTGAACAAGAAAGAGCCTGTACTCAGTGAGACTCTGAGCGTAGCAAAGCAACCAGTTGGTACAGCAGACAGGTAGGTCATGTAGGTCAGCAGGAGAGGGAGCGAGCGAAAGAAAAGGAGAAGAGGAAAGTTTTGAGCTGCTTCCAGAACATCAGGTGGTCCACTAAAGTTTGAGAGAGGCAGGGAGGCCATTCCAGAGGGAGGCATCTGCAGAGGAGAGAGATCTACCCCCCACTCTCTGCCTGGAGAAGCATCTAGCCCTTAGAGAGTTGGAGGTAGCTGGGGGAAGGGCTTGAGAAAGAAGGCATTTTGTAAGAGAACGTTGGATGTAGGGTGGGCCCGACCCCAGAAAGCCTTGTGGACAATGCAAAGGGTTTTGACTTTGATTCTTGCAACCACCAGGAGCCACTGGAGAGATTTCAGGGCTGGAGAGATACGATCCCTGTATCGGCTTGTGGTTTGTTGGCTTGTGGCCAATGGTAAGTCTTGCAGTCCTGTTCTGGATTAGTTGCCGAGGCGGAGAGTAGAGGAAGGCAGCTTGAGAAAGAGGCTGTTGCAGTAGTCCAGCCTAGAGAGAAACAGAGCTCTGGAGACAGTGAGCTTCTGGGGGAAAGTGAGAAAGGGAAGAGTCACTTTGAGAAGGAACTGCTGGTAGGTAATGGGACTCCTTGGCAATGTCCGAGATGCGAGGAGAGAAAGGGCGAATAGAGTCGAAGATGACACAAAAGGTTTTTTGACTCGCATGAAGGCGAAGGAAGATGGCCTAAGTTGGGTGGCCAGAGTCAGAGAGAGAAAGCAGGGGCAGTGGTCCCAACAAGAAGGATCTCTGGCTTAATGGCATTAAGGCAGAGATCGTTGGAGGCGCACCAATCCTGAATCGCGGATAGACAGTCAGGAATGAGCGAGAGATGAGAGGAGCCTGAAGGAAAGCTGACTGCCATCTGCATAACAATGAAAGTTAGAGGAGAAGGTATAGATCAGGTGGGCCAAAGGGGCCAAGTAGAGGTTGGAAAACCATGGTGAGAGGATAGAGCCCTGGGGATAGCAAATGGTAGAGATAGAGGTGGCGTAGAGAAATGGACCAAGTTGGACATGGGAGGGGCAGTCCAAGAGGAAGAAGGTCAGCCACTCAAGGGCCTGATCCGTGATGCCCAGGTTCTCATGTAGTTGATTAAGCAGGATGGCATGGTTGACTGTGTCGAAAGAAGAGGAAGTGGTGGAAAGATCAAGAAGGAAAGATCAAGAAGGATTAGGACAGAAGGAATGCTGAAATCAAGGTTAGAGAGCATCTCTTCACGGGTGTTCAGGAGGGCAGCTCTGGAGCCAGACTGATGGTCATAGAGAGTTTCAATGTGGTAGAGTAAGCTGGGTGATGGCTAGCTTTTTTCCAAGCATTTGCCCAGGAAAGGGGTGATGGAGATTGGACGATAGTTTGCCGGACAGGTAGGATCGGCAGACGGCTTCTTGAAGAGTGGGTGCACAAGGGACTGCTTAAGGGGAGAGGGGAACGTTCTAGTGGTAAAAGAGTGATTTCAGAAATCGGCCAAGGCTGCAGCAAGGGTGTCAATATTGTCCTTGATGGTTCTGTAGGAGCAGGTGAGCACCTGTTTGGACGACACTTTCATGGATCAGACTTGTCTAGAAACCTTGTCAGGTGTTGTCAGAGAGAAAGAGGAGAAAGGAGGAGGAGAGGTAGAGATGGCCAAAGGCGGGCCGAGAGAGGGAGAGGAAGAGGAGGTAGTGGACAGGATGTCCTGAGTTTTAGCTGAAAAGTGAGAGGCCAGAGCCCTACTTAGGGCCTGTGAGGGAAGAGGAGAGGTGGAGACCGCAACAGGATTGACCATTTCCATATAGATTTTAAAGAGTTTGGCCGTATTGTTAAAGGCCACAGAGACCCAGGCTTCAATGTCTGCTCTCTTCTTGATGAGTGTTATTGCTTCGACTGGAATTTTTGTGCACCCAGTCTAGCTATGTCTAAATGTGTCCTGGCATGCTTTACTGTAATATTATTACATGTCTATAATGGTCTACATTGTGCAACCAGTGGGACGTGTTTCCATTGCCGCATTTTTAATAGCAAAGCATTAATGTTCATGTGCAGTGTTGGTGACTTGCATGTATTGGATTGGTGTTACCCTACAAAATAATTGCAAACACTCTGGCTTTTTAGACAATTGTTCTCAGAAAGTGTGCTGTATATTGCATTAAACACATATTATAAACACATTATATCTTTATTATACAGTGTGCGGCATACCCCTTCAGCAGCATGTTCATGCGTATTGTGCAAGCGCGAAAATCTAGGCCGGACTAGAGTGTAGCACAACCCGTGATTTGTTGCTGAGTTGGGGGGGCCCTCGGCAGGGCTCGCAGGGGGGGCCCCACATTTTGTGTTACGCCACTGCCCTTGCCCTGGATCAACTATTTCCAGCACAGTACTTGTATTGCCAGGGGGAATGACTCGCCTCCCCTGGTTGCAGTGTTTCCAAAGTCTCACACAAATCTCTACTTAGAGAGTCAGGGGGAGCATCTCCCTTCCCTTGACTGAAGGACTGTCAGTCTTCTAACAATTTATATCTTGAAATTAAGTCCCAAATGCTAGGGGGAATGCCTCCCTCCCTTCCCCTGGCTCAATATCAGGAGGATGGCTCCCTCCTCCTGATGTGCCTCAAGACAGTTCACCAAACACACAAGCTCTAGGGGAATGACTCCCCTAGACTCTTTGAGCTTCCCTTTTGGGTTTTCAGCAAAACACAGTGTTCTCATATAGGTTTGGGTCCCAGACCCAGGTTGCTCTTCTTTGGTATGGGTTTCTTGGTTCACTAACCTGCCAAGTACTGCCATGAGGAAGATGACTTGTACGGTACTCTAGTGGTGTGCCCTCGACCCAGGTTTCTCCTCTTCTTTCTATTTCGGTACTTGGAGCCCTTTCCTCCTAAGTACTGCCATGTGGAAGATGACTTGTGTTGTTCTCTTGTTCTTGGATCCTCTATGAACATACACGTGCCAAGGTGATATTAAAATTATGAATAAATAAAAAAGTGAAGTACACCATACTTCTTTGCAGCAAAGGGGGTCGTGCCCCCAACCCCCGGACTGAAGAGGAACAAATCTTACAATAAATCGATGCCTGGGAAGCAGTGCGGCTGCAGTGCGGCTGCTTTGTACAATAGAATAAATAAAACACAACCGTTTCTTTGCTCTTTCCCAGCCTCCCCCAACCCTTCCCGCTCACACTGGCATCAGCAGAGCTGCTACCTCCTGTTAGGGAGAATTCTCCAAAATTGCTAATTTCCTTTACCTACCGAGTCCCTCAGCAGTTTTACTGGATTTCTAGGATTTATTATTTTCACCTGGTAAGAGTGTGAGCCTTTTTTCCCACTCTTACATGTGTTTTGCTCTGTGTGTTTTATATTTCTTTGTGTTCATAGACTGTGGAGCTTCACCTACTCCATAGGCATCATCTTTTTACTGTGTGTTACACAGCACCTTCAGTGCAGTGACACAGGGTTGTCTTTTTCAGAGTTCCCAAATCGACTCCATTTTCTGGGACTGACTACTGTCCCCCAGAACATGTAAAGTTGCCATTGACTTTATTAGTCTTTTTAAACTCACAGACCCAGTCCAAACTATTTTACATAGTATTCTGGAAAGGGTTAATAATTATCCCTTTTTGTCTATTTCTCATGGAACATTGTTTTGTTCCCTTTTCATTAAGATTTGGCTGGTGGCAGTGGTAACTACCCTATTTTTCCTACCGCGGTTTTCTTAAATAGCCCTGGTAGTGTTTTAGGCTATCTTAGTAGCCACAAACTTAAACCCGCTGACCCATATAGATTTTTATATGGTTCCGACTGGTTTTATTCGCCAATCTCTTTTTGTAAAAGTCTTTCTGGTGTTTTTCTCTGCGCTCCAAACCAGGTTTGGTTCCTTTGTTCGCCGTCCTTTGGCGGGCTTCTGCACAGAAGCCCTCCTTAGTCACCTGAATGTCTGAGGGGGACAGGATTTGTGGCAGGGGATTGAGACTCCCTGCATAGGGTCTTCTTGGAGACCCATGTAGCACTCTGGTATGATTGGCTGTGGTGACTGTCCCGGCGGGACAGCCACCCTGCTGTCTGATTGACAGCCAGGCGGTGTGAATGGGGGAAAACTGCATAAAAAGCAGGTCTCTGGGACTGAGAAGGCAGAGTCGCCACTGGATCGAGAGAACCGAAGAGAAGCTGACAGAAGAGCACCTCTACCACGACTGAACCTCCCGGTGAAGCCCTGCTGCAGGTCAGAATCTCCAAACTTCGACGACGGGGAAGATCTGCAAGGAATCTTCTCCCCTTGAGCTGGTGGGAACAACCAGTTCGCCAAACTGCAAGCCAGGCCTCCCTCCTCTGGTCGAATTTACTGTACAGAGCTACAGTGAACTGGATAGCAAGGAGATTGGACCCTGCTTGGGTTTTATTTGTCGTTTTGCTCCGTTGCTGGTTTCTTCCCTGAGCAATGCAGGACCCTCCAGTCTTCCTCCTTCGTGTCAGTCGGACAGTCGCTTCAGGAACCGTGAGCCTGCTGGATCTGACAGAAATGTCTCCCGCAGCTACAGCAGTCTTCTGCTTTAAAGGTACTGTGCTAACCCGGTTGTTCGTTTCGTCCAGCCGTGGTGAAAGTGTGTGAAATCTTTTGCCAATCCGAGGGCTTGTCCTTCTTCATTCTTTAAAGTAACTTTTCATCCAACCAACTTTGTTCTGAACTCTTGGCAAACACTTAACCGCGAACTACCCTGAACTGTGTGATCCTCTGCAAAGACTTTGGTCCATTGACTTTGGGCCAGGCCCCTTGATTTTGATTTCCTCACTGTAGTTCCTTTTTCGAGATTGCTTACTCACTTGTTGGTGCTGCTCAATTTCTGTCTAAACTTTGTCTTACCCTCCCTTTTAAATTGCTGGAGTGCCATTTTGCTCGCACTTCATTTTGAGCCTAACTTGTCCAGAATCTATTGGGTGCATTGTGGTCTATTAGAAACGTGATTTTTCAACTGCTTAATAATAGTGAAATGTTTAATAACTGATGTGTAAATAAATGTATATTCTTTTACTCAAAAACCTTGAGTCAGTGTTTGTTTGAATCATAGTAATTGCTGTCCGTTGTGTAACTATTGCTACTGCTCACTTTACTCTTGAGATAAATCTGGCTGCTCAGCCATCGCTACCACTTTACGGTGTAGTACAGGCTTGTACCAAAGGTCAATTTGTACTGTCACTTGTAGTCTTGATTGTGTGTGGTGTTCCCAAAGGGTACTGCATACAATTCTGCTTAGATAGAACTGTGAATATTAGCACGTCCACACTTAGATGGAATTGTAAATATTAGCATGTCCACACTTAGATAGAACTGTGAATATAAGCATGTCTACACTTAGATGGAATTGTAAATATTAGCATGTCCACACTTAGAATTGTGAACACAAGCCTGCGTCGCATCTAGATAGGACTTTGATTGAAGGAAAGCATGCCAGCGCATAGATGAAACTTGAATGTTAACATGTGCCACACTTAGAACTGTGAACACCAGCCGGCGCTGCATCTAGATACGATTGTGAAGACCAACAAGTGCCACACTTAGACAAAACTGTGAATGTTAGCAGGCTAAAGGTCAGGTAACCCACTAACTAGACCTTCCAGGATTTTGCGGCATGAAATGGCAAATTTTGCGGCATGAAATGGCAAATTTTGCGGCACAAACCTTTATTTATTGCGGCATTTTTGCGGGACATTTTGTATTAACTGGAGGGTGTAAGATTGCCACATTGCAGGAAATAGGTAGAGTGCAAGGCTAGAAGAGAGCCAGGGTATCATTATTATGTGTCTTTTGTATTAATTTAATAGGAAGAGTCCCAGATGTCTCTGGCTTGGCAGAACAGTGTTTGATTTGGCTACATTTCTGGTTTAATGTTCATGCCTATTTAATAGTATTAACTAAATTGATCATTATCAATTGTAATGCTGAAAATATTCCCCTTCTATGTTCTCCAATCCCCCAAACACCCACAAACATCTCACCAACTCTCCATCATAACTTACATTCCTTAACCTCTCACTCTGTCATACAAATACTCACGTGCTATGTCACACTGTCAAGTTACAATCTGCACTGCCCAGCCCCTGCCACACTCCAAATCATACTCCCAACTCACACCTTACACTCTACAATTCCTCCCTCAATATACAGTCCTTCATTCTTTTGTGCTGCTTCTGCATCTTGCATCTTTTCTCCCATTCTATCACATTCTTCCCTCATCCTTTTTCCCAATCTGCAGCTCACTGCCTCTTTCTGGCCAACGGCTTCCTCTACTTTCTGTACCTCTGCTCGCTCTCAGATTTCTGGCCCACCGCATCACTGCTTCCTCTGCTCTCTTGTGCAGCACTTCCTCCTCTGACCCACTGCTCTTCCTCTGCTTTCTTGCCCATCACTTCACATCTCACCCATCACTCTCCCTCTCTCTCATAGTGTAACCATTTTTATTATTTTTTTTTAAATGTAGATTTTGTCCCAGTTCCTCAAATGAGGGGGCATTTAAAAAAAGAACGGAGGATATGCTATTTTTAGACAACCCATTTTTGGAAATGAGCAGGTCACCTTATTCTCAAAGGTGACCGGCGCATTTCCACAGGCTTGAGCTGTAGCGCAAATTGTGCGCTGGCAGCTGCCTTGAATGGTGTTCTGGGTTGTTTGACCGAAGTGTAATTATTTGCGGCGGAATTGACCGTAGTCAATTTTGCTGCAAATTGATTTGCACTTCAGCCAAACAACCCAAAATGTACCTTTCACCACCACCCGACCCCCTCCCCTACTTAACCGCTTGGTCGCTGCAGCTTCCCCTGCAACCCTGCGGTGCCAGATCCGTCCCTCTAACGCGGGTCGGATCCGTCCCTCTAACGCGGGTCGGATCCGACTCTGCAGGGTCCTTTTTTCGTTATTTTCCTTTTTTTTCTGTCCCCGCCTCCAATTTTGAGGAAAAAGGGGAAAACACTTCTGCAACCACCCTAGACCAAAAATACTAAACAAGGGGAGCGGGTGACACCCCCGCAACACATGTTCAGTATTTATAAAAATCGATCGAATAGTTCTGCACGTAATTGGTCAAATTGTAACATTCGATAGATTTTTGTCATCAAAATGGGGAGTACTTTGAATAGAATCGCTCTCCCGACAGTGTTCTGCAAGCTCCCAGCGCCTTTCACAGGGACAGGCACTCTAGGTGCCTGCCGCTGTAAAATGTGACCCAAAAAATGCATTTTTATCCTGTTTGAGGAACAGAAATGCAAGCGACTCAGCAGCGGTTCATACCTTAAAAGAAATGCATGACAGGGTCAGGAAAGACCCTGTCATGCAGTGGCAGCCCCACATCCCGTGCGCGTAGGGTTGCCTACAATTTCTGCACATTTAAAAGTGCATCTTGCTTGGAAATGAGGGATGTGCTTTTAAATTGACAGAAACGCCACTTTATTTGATCAAGGAGGTGAAAAAGGCCATCTGAATGGGCGCGCAAATAAAATGTGCCCATTCATGTGTCCCTTGTGGATTGGGCTGCAATTTTTGGGGCGCAAGTGATTTCATTTCTTGTGTAAATAAAAACAAAAAAAAAAAGTTGAGCACCTGGCACCCTGAGGATTCTTTTTTTCAAAACAGTAATTTTTGCAGATTACTTAAAAAAAAAAAAAAAAAAAAAAAAAATTGTTTTTTTTAAAAGATGCTGTTTTTGCACAAAACGGCCATTTTTGCGGCATTTTGCGCAAAACGGCCGTTTTCGCAGCATTTTGCGGGATCGCAAAATCGCAATAAGCTGGAGGGTCTGACTAACCAATATAACCTCAAACTCTGCATACCCATCTGACCCAAAAACTCACACAACCATCTGTCGCACCACAAGCCGCACGCACTTCACAACACTGCAACAACACATAAGCCGGAGCAACAGCACACCGACCAATACCTGCACCAAAGCTCAGCACCCGGTGTATACCGAGTTGAAGCTGCCAACAGAACACCACTCCTATCTCTATCCTTCTCCCTCTTCACCTACTAACCCATCCCACCTTATCGTTTGCAGATCCGCCAGAGCGCCTGGGGACCAATTCCGTTGGTTACGGTGCGCGGTACAAATACCTTTAACATTTAACACCTCCCCGCACATAGCTGCTTTTTCTCAGCATTCCTTCCAGGCACTTTCTCCTCTCTTTACCCAGCCTCTTCTCTGGCTCTGCATGACATGTAACCAGCACTGCTGACAATGTCACTTCCTGCGTTTTTTCAGGAGAGCGTAAATACATTTTCAGACACACAGAAGAACACATCTCATGCACGTGGCCGCTTCTGGATGTAAGGGTGCATACGTTACGTGGCTGGATACACGTGTGCTGTGCACAGCGTTATTGCTATTATTGCTGTTTTTTTATTGTTAATGGCATCACTACAATTAGGATTGAAGGGTCCGTTCGCCTCGGGGATAATGTGGAAACAAAACAGTTTGACGAGAAAGTGACAAACTATTAATTCCGGCGCCAATAAATACATAAAAAGTTACAATGTGTGCAGCTTATCGACCCATGACATACATTGGCAGAATGGCAGACTCATAATAACAGAGGGATGAAGACACAGACCTGGGAAGAAATCGAGGCTGGCTGGGCACTGTGAAAGCACCACATATTCCTCGACGCGGCCACTGTAATGCAATTATGAATCGCTTTCTTTCAGCGAGGAAACAAACTGCGTCATTGGAATTGCTTCAAGAGGTACTCACCCAAGGGCCATCTAGGAAACCTTTGGATTTCGTGCATCAGGGAGAGCTGTGTGTGCAGGGCTTGCTGTGGATTGCATGGACAATGTACGCCGAGGAGCAGCATTTCAATGTGGAGGGAAGGGCGAAGCTCGTGTTTGTGCTTTCTATTGCACCTTTCCTTCCCCACAGCCCCTTTTTTGACTCCGACCTCGACACTACCCACTGCCCCCCCCCCACCACTTCTCATTTTGCACAGCCATTTCCCATAGCACTCAACCATTTCTGTTGCAAAGGCGGGTCAAATCACCCGATTTTGTTTTTGGCGGGTGAGACAGTAGGGGTTGGTGCCGAATATGGCATGTGTCATATGCCAGTGACACGTGCCACTGCATGTCACCACTACAAGTGACACGTGCCACTGGCAGGTGTCACATGCCATGCCCCAAAAAAAGGTTTCACGTGTCATGGTAAGTCTGTCTCTTCGTTTTTCAAATTATAATCCTCCTTTTTAAAAATAAAAATACGAAACGCCAATTTGAATCCTTTTTTGTAAAAATAAAATTGTAAGTCTCCACGGAAGATTATCGGGCCTAGCTCCTTTTACCACTGCACCATTACGTCTCACGACATTAAAGGTTCAAATTCTACCTCTAATGTGAACTCTTACATGGTTCAAAGCTGCTCTTTTTCTTATTTTAAGTCACATCTTAAAACAAACTGCATGTGCAATTCTGAAAGTTTGTAGGATTGAAACATTTTACTGAAAGTATTTGCATCTTGTGCTTTTCTTGCATAATACTAAATGTACAAAACAGTTCAATCCAAAACCTGTTACTGTGTAATACTTTAAATGTCAAACATGTATTGTGTACATGTTTTCCAAAACAGTATGGTTGCAATATTAAAGTGTGTGTGTTTGTACATTAATTCATGTGTTTCACACTTGACTGTACGAACTGTGATAAATACAGTACAACCATATCCTACTGATAATATGTATAACTTATATATCAGAGTATATACAGGATCATGAAAACATAATTACAAATGTTGCAAAATCTTCAGATTTAGGGCCCAATTCATAGAATCCAGCGCAGAAGCCAGCGCAGAAGCAGCACAAGTGCTGCACGCCAAGAGGGAGCGTGTGCCATGCGTGCACCAGCTGTGGCACGCGTATTCATGGATTTTCTGAGGCATCAGTAATCGTGGCGCAGAGAACATCAAGTACCGCCAGCAACGCCCCCAACACACCCCCATGCGCAGGCAAAAGCCAGTGAAATGCCCAATACGGCGCAACGCCCCGCACCATCCGTGACCCAGCACACATCCCCCCCATTGTAATTGTGTGAAAAATCAGAGCGTAACCCGCTCGCACCAGCCAAATCACGTGAAAAGGCCCATGCGTACCCCTCCGCACCCCAGCAAAATGGCGTACCCCGCTCGGACCAGCCAAATCGTGTGGGAAGGCCCGCACGTACCCCATCCACACCCCAGCAAAATCATGTACCCCACTCGCAAAATCGCGTGGGAAGGCCTGCGTGTACCCTGTCCACGCCCCAGCGAAATCGCGTACCCCGCTCGCACCAGCCAAATCACGTGGGAAGGCCCGCGTGTACCCTGTGATACATGCACAACTCCCCTGGAAGCAGACGGCTCCTCACAGGACAGCCAGACCCCTGCAGTGGACCATACCCCGCAGGCAGCCCATACCACATGGTCCCCCCATCACCCGTGACCACACCCCGCAGGCTGCCCACACCACATGGGACCCCCACCATCACCTTTGAACATACCCCGCAGACAGCCCATACCACATGGTCCCCCCATCATCCGTGACCACACCCCGCAGGCTGCTTACACCAAATGGGATCTCCACCATCACCCGTAAACATACCCTGCAGGCATCCCACACCACATGGGACCCCCACCATCACCCGTGACCATACCACGCAGGCAGCCCACACCACATGGGACCCCCACCATCACCTTTGAACATACCCCACAGGCAGCCCACACCACATGGGACCCCCACCATCACCCGTGAACATACCCCACGGGCAGCCCACACCACATGGCTCCCCCATCACCCGTGCCCACACCCTGCATGCAGCCCACACCACATGGGACCCCCACCATCATCTGTGACTATACCCCGCAGGCAGTCCACACTACATGGGACCCACACCAGCACCAGTGAACATTCCCCGCAGGCAGCCCACACCACATGGGACACCACCATCACCCGTGAACATACCCCGCAGGCAGCCCACACCACATGGGCACCCCATCACCCATGACCATACCCTGCAGGCAGGCCCCGCCTCATGTCCCCACCTGTGACGGCAATCTGCAGGCAGGCCCCGCCTCATGTCCCCACCCCCCACCAGTGACGGCAACCTGCAGGCAGGCCCCGTCTCATGTTCCCACCCCCCAACAGAGACGGCAACCATCAGGCAGGCCCCGCCACATGTCCCCACCAGTGACAGCAACCTGCAGGCAGGCCCCGCTTCATGTCCCCAAGCCCCACCAGTGACGGTAACCTGCAGGCAGGCCCTGCCACATGTCCCCGCCCCCCACCCCAAAACACATTGGACCAACATACAATCACGCAGCACATGCCAACTAAAATGCCACCACACGCTGCATCACCCTGGTGCACCTCAACACCCATCCATTAGTCATGCTCCCTATGTCATGTGAATCCTAACATCACACATGCATGCATGTGCACACACATGAACAACATTGGTGAACAGCAGGGACACGCAAATGTGTCAAGGAGGAGTGAAACATGCACTTAACCGTTGAGACCAGATACCACATCGATTTCAATGTCAAAAAATTATGTTAAAAAACATGCATCTAAGTCACACACAGTAAAAACAACAAATTAAACATGCATGAACCAAATGAAAAATCAAAATAAAGTGAAAACCAAAATCAATGTGATGTAAAAAATGAAAGAGTCAAAAATGTGGTCCTTGTCCATTAATGTATGTGCAAATTAAATCACATATCATGTGAAAACCATTCCAAATTAAAATCCAAATATTTACAAAAATCCAGGGTCCATGGTCCCAAAACATGTGGAAAAATCCTAAAAATACAATACAAAAATAACTATATACAAGATGCGGAGCAAAGTCCAGGAACTCCAAATAAAAAGTAAAAAACAAATGAAACCTACTCCGAAAGAACTATATACAAAGGCAGCAGGCTAGTCTATCTCCTCACCATGCTCTCTCATAGTCTCCGCCAGGGCGTCATCGAACACTGCATCCACTTTCAGTAGGCGGGCCTCGGCTTCCCCCTCGAGGGATTGCAGGGGCTCCTTCATGCTCCTCTGGAACTCCCTGCGAGTCTCCTCGAGGACCTCCGCCCGCCTCTCTGCCCGAAGCAGTGAATTCCTGAATTCTCCGCCCTGGCCATGGTGAGTTGTGCCTCCTGTGCCCGCTGCCGCTCTTCCCAGTTTTGGCGGTCCAAACGCTCCAACACGGAAGACATCCTTGTCGTAAGGTCCACGTTTGTCTCCTGCCTGATAGCCGATACCTGCCCCTCTGATGATGAGCACCCCGAGTCCTGTTGCCTCCTTTCCTGAGCCTGCTGCTGCCAAAATGCCCGGTGCCTGCACCACAAGGACAGCCTCCGGGATGATGACACAAACCGGGGCTGTCATGCACGTGCCCTCCTTCTTCGTGCCTGCACTTCCTCCCTTGCCATAGCTCCTGTCGCTGCAGTGACAACCTCTGCTGATCCTCCTTCGACTCCCGACTGTGGCAGGGATGTGATCTCCACCAGACTGGCCGCCGGGGTTGGGACAGGTACACAGGGGGCCCTGGTGGTATCTGGGCCGGAAGACAGCATAAAGGATGACTGGCGCACAGAGGATTAAAAGGAAGAGGGGGTTGCAGCAGTAGCCAGCACATGTACCAGATTTGTGACCAGGAACTGAGCTAGCCAGTTAATGAGGCGATAGACCTCATCGTGATGATGTGCAAGCCCCCGATTGGAAGCCTGAACATCATCACGAATGGTGGCTGTACGCCTCACAATACTGGCTAGCAACGGCTAGCAACGGTTCCACCCTGTGACAAATTGCTTCATCCGCAGGTAGTGGAGGATCTGTTTGCGTGGATACATCTGCCACCTATGGAGGGGTCTGGCCTGAGGCATGCCCGCAGGTGCATACTGGTGCAGTCTCAGTTCCAGGGACAAGATCAGTCACAGGCCCCTCCACGTTGACCTGCACTGCCTCCGGCCCCTGATCCTGGACTGCACCACTGACACCTACCTCATCACCCCTGCTGGGCCCCATGTGCTGGGCTGATATGGCTTCCTCCTTCTCCTCCACCACCACCAACCTGGATGACTCCCCACTGTCTTCTGCATCGGATTGCCCCTGTGTGGGCTCACCTGTCCCTCCCACTGCCGAGGTGCCCACGACCAGCTTCACCCTCTTGGGCCTCCCCTCAGCAGTTGAGGCCATTGTCATCGACGCGGCACCAGTCTCCTCGCTCCCGGAAGATGACGGTATCTGGGAGGAGGACTGGGCCCTGCGTCTGTGCCTGGTGGAGGCATCCCTGCTGCGGTGCTCCACATCGCCTTCTCCACCCTCTTCTTCCATCATCACTGTGGATAGGGAAACATAGAGCACAAACATCAGGCTACTGAACATATGTCTGTATGTGTGTTTGTCACAATGCAAATGTACATCAGTGGCACTGTCAATGGTCACAACCATCATCACCCTCCACTACACACAGGAAAGTGCCATTCACACACATTCACAAACATGTCTATCATTCACAACAGACATTCACATCCATGGACAAGGCACTGACACAAGATCATAATTCTGTATTCAGCTCACACACATCATGGGACATACACATCTCATTCACACACATCACCTGACAGTCATGAGGCAGGCCATGGAGCTATCACGTCAAGGGCACTCAAGGGTACTCAAGGGCAAATTGGCAGCGTGAGGCAATCACAAATCAAGAACTCAAGTAACATACGTGTGGAGTGTTGGGCAGTTACACACTCACTACTCAGGCACACGCACATGCACACCATGCATGTCCATGATGATGACACCTCTTGCATGCCCCAGAGCAGACACAGGTATGCAAACATGTGCGCATCGTTACATGCCGGTGCTCAACACAGACACCATTGATGTGGGACACGCTTGAATGGACTCTCATGCAGCACTGTCAGGGACATGCACACAGACATCTGTACAGGAGGCATGCCAGACATAAGGCCAAGGTGCACACTCCAGCCACATGTCAACATGCACATGCTCAATGGTGGGCAAGAACACATGAACCAATTGACTCCAGATGGAGCACCAACTCCAAGACCTGGGGGTACAGCACTGGGTAGGCTCAACGACCCTCATCTCGTCGGTGGCCAACCGGCCCCGGCACTTCACTCGATCATCACCAGCTTTAATGAGGCACTGGGCCTTGTTGTGGGTCCTGGACTTGAAGTCTTCCCAGCACTTGTGGACATGATGGTAGTCGCGGGGTGCCAGCTCCTCTGCATTGATGGCACCCACAATGTCCCCCTAGATCTTCTTCCGTCCTTCATTGCCAACTTGCGATGGAAGAGGGCATCATGATGCCCCAGGACTTGCTCTACCAGGATGCCAACTTCCCTGGGTGTGAAGCTGACAGCCCTCTGCCTCTCTGCCGGGGGGTTGCCACTTGCCTCAGATGGTGTGGTGTCAGACATGGCAACCCCTGAGGCAGGTGTGGGTGGGCAAGGTGGTCCTGGGGCTGGGCTGTGGAGCGGTGGTATGACAGTCAGGAGTCTTCAGGATCAGCACAGGTGGTCACAACGACAGGATCACTGGCAATGGCTGATGAGCAAGCACCAAAATGCAGGGCATGTGGGCAGCAGGCACACAGAGTGGGCTGGCATCAGCAGATGGCTCGTAGGAGGCAGCTTGGGCAGTTGGAGGCAGGTAAATGGCCTTGTAGGCAGGAGCGTGGGTTTTCCATATTCTTTCGCGTGGCCAGCCGGAAACAGAGTGACTCCGCACATGCGTAAACAGCGTGTTAGCGTGTAATCAGAGGAAAGGCCCTAAGCGCGTAAGCTACGAGACATGCGCTGGACGTTGAGCGTTGTCATTCAGTATCGGGTTAAAGGTCTGCGTAGGACAACAGTGCACTGTACATGCTTTTCGTGGGGACGGATGCGTGAACTTCATATTTTTGTGGGTTCACACGCAAATAGTTCACTACTGTGGCAGTGCGTACTTCTTGTTTTGGCGCAGGAGTTGCCTACACGCACACACACGTGTGATTTTTTTTCATTCTACGAGACAGACGGTGAGTTGTGCACACATTTTTCCCACTGTGGTTGCCCCTGTGTGATGCGTACCCCATTTTCGAGGTCATAGTAGCCTATGTGTTCCTCGCGTACACATTTTTTGTGTTGCTGGGTGACACAGTGTACTGCAGGATGTTTTTTACTCAACGTGGGCTACCGAGGGGTCACGTACACGTTGATTTTTGTTTTTCGGGTGCCTGAGCATTGCGCGACCCATTATTTTTTCACCCGGGGTCACATAGAGCCTTTCTGGAGCTCATTGGTACTTTTTCCATCACGTACCCTTGCCCCTCACTCCAATTGCCCAGGACAATTGTTGGCTGCACCTCCCATTGCGCTAGTCCATCAATGCCATGACTGGGAGGGCAATAAGTGGGAAGGTAGGCAAAGGTAGGCGACTTGGCCAGGGTGGCCAAGCTGGCCAAGGTGGGTGACATGGCCAGGGTGGCCAAGGTGGTCCACGTGGGCAAGGTGTCCAGGACCATGCAGGGAGAACTATGCACCACACCCAACCGGGCCAGGGAGATGCAGTAGCTGCTGACATACCCAGCACCCGTGGTCCCGGGCAAGCAGTGCCATCTGCTGTCCAGAGCAGCCAGGATGTGGAAGCTGCAGGGGTAGCTGCGGCTACCACTACCCAGGCTCAGGGTCAGCCAGCCCGGACCGTAGTGGTCCCGGCACAGGGACAGGTGACTCAATGGCCGATTTCCATGTCCCGAAGGCCAAGACACGTGCGGTGCAAGTTCCAGGCACCGGCACCCGGGGATCTGGAGCAGCAGTGTCATCTGCTGTTCACACCGGCCAGGGTCTGGAAGCTGCAGGGGCAGCTGTAGCAACCGGCACCCTGTCTCAGGGTCACCCAGCCAGGAATGGATTGGTCCCGGCCCAGTGTGACTCAGGGGCCAAGTCCCTTGTCACTAAGGCCAAGACACGTGTGGCGCAGAGTCCTGGCAACAGCACCCAGCTACTGATACCTGCAAGCTGACCTTCTGTAGTTAGATTGGTGGCTGATTTCATAGGCCAGTCCACCTGTACTCCAGCCCCTACTGACCAGAGCGGTACACGACACTCAGGGTCTGCACCACCTCACAAGAAGCAGAAGCATGCTCCAGCAGTACAGGCTAAGACCCCAGACACGGCACAGGAGTCCCACACGTCGAGAAAGAGGAGTTTCTGTGATGAGGCACTGGAGATGCTTGTGGACTACATGTTGGAACATGGCCGTGACATGCTGGTGCAGGCAGGGAGCACACATACACCTGCACAGCGTATGACCCACTGGAAGTGCCTCGCTGACTGTATTAGCAACTTGGGCTATGAGAGGCGCACAGCTGGTGATGTTGTGAAGCGTTGGAATGACTTCCAACACCGAGCAAAAGACAAGCTGGCTACAAAGTTCGCTTCTAGTCTGGTGACTGGCAGTGGGTCACCACCAGAGGACGATGAACTCACTGGACATGAGGAGATCGCTAGTGATTTCATCGCAGTGGAGCAGATCCAAGGCGTGGGAGATCTGCCAATGTATGAGGGAATGTCCGGTGAGTGGTGATGCGTGTGTGTACAGGCCATGTGTATGTTGCTTGGGTGATGTGTTATGATTGTCTGCCAGTTCAGGCTCCATTGTAATGATTGCCATGTGTGACCCATGTGATGTTGGACTGATACGTGCTTGTTGTCATGCAGACTGCATACAAACCACATGCTGCACACAGAGGCAATCTTCATCACCACACCTGCTCCCTCCTTCTATGACACTCTTTGTCCAGCCTCTCTTGGCCCTATTCTTGCTCCAAACTGTTGTCGCAGATAGCCTGTGATGATCTTCCACTCAACTGTCGCCTTCTATCATCACATTACTGAAGTTTCTGTGAGGTCACCCTGCAAGTTGCTCATCCTCAGAGGCATTCTTCCTTTCCTCTCCATCCCCCAGCAGCTCACTGTCTCCAGAGGACTGGTAATTCCTTTGATGGACTACTGCAACAGGCTTTACCAGGATTTCTATGATTCTACACTCTTCCCTCTGCAACTCTGCCAGTCCTGGACTGTGTGAAAAGTCCTTTAGGCTTGGTGCAAGGTATCTCCCTAGGACTGTGATGATGGCACAGGCTCACAGTGGCTATGAGTGTTCATTCCTGAACCCTGTGCATTCTTAGCAAGTCCCTATGGGTCCCGGGTCAGCAATTCCTTCAACTCCACCTCCAGTATTTACTTCATTTTCATGGTCTTTGATCATCCCTTTCTTACTCCCTCAGGGTCAGTTGCTCCTCATGGAAATTAGTTTGTGTTTCATGTCTGTGTTGAGCTGGGGCCTCCCTCTGGTACAGCCTCCCTGCCTTTATGTAACTGGAGGTGTAGCTTCTCTGGGTCTGCAGGCACTTCTGATGCTTCCTCCCAGATGACTGAGAGAATGCACCTGCCACCTGCCCACACTGTCTGATACGACACGGTACGCTGAGCAACCATTTTAACACATGCACTGCCTCCCAGCCACCCCCCGTCCTTGGGGGTGGGGTTTACTGTATCCCTACAACCCACTACCAACACTTTACACATGATGACGGCACTTACCCTTACACTGCCATCAGGCCACGACATTGACATTACTGGATCTGTATTTTTATTCATAGTTGAGGCCGTACCCATGTACTGCACTGCACCCACACACTTCTAAACCCTGTTATCCCCTTCAATATGCCTATTCACTTGCGTGATGTCAATGTGACCTAGCATTATTGAATCCCTATGCTTGCCCTCACTGTTTTACAACACCCTAGCGTTGTTGCACCCTGTGACACATGTGGGTTTTCTAATAGTGAATTCCATGAAATGTCATCTGACATGCATTGTACATGGCACATGGTCAGTAGTATTCAACTTCCGTCTGAGGTTGGTTGACAATTCTGGCATGGCTATACTACGTGCCATCTGTGTATTGGCATCAGTCATGTTTGTGGAAGGACTATGCCAGTCACATGCTTGTGTGTGATGCAGGTGCTATGCAGTATATGTGTTATTTTGCCCTTTGACACACATCCATGTCTGCTTTCAGGCACCCCTTCCATTTCATTGACACTGCGTGCGTGCCTGACTTTGTGTCATGTGTGGTGGATGGTGCGAGCTGGTGGTGCGAGGTGGTGGAGGAGGCTGCGGTAGGGTTGGCTAATTCCTTGCAGACTTTGAAAAGTGTGTCCGTGTTATTGGATACCACAGAGATGCAGGCTTGTATAAAGACTCTTTTCTGGGAGCAGATGCAGAGTCTATACTGCCTTTGGAGGAGGCGGCAGGCCAGTTTGTCAGAGGGTGCGCCAGAGGAATCCCATTTCTATTTGGCTGCCCTGCACTTGTGTTTAACGGAAGCGGATTTGGAGTCATACCAAGAGTTGCACTTTTTGGTAGGCTTCAATCGTACCCTCATGACAGAGGCAAGAATATAAAGAGTATTGGAAACAGAGAGGTTAAAGTTTGAGAGGGCTGTGGCAGGGTGGGAGTCAGTCGCAGGAATGGAAGGAGTGCCGGGCTTAACTATGCAACAGGACAAGAGAGCTTCAAGTGAGAAGAGAGGAGAAAATGATCAGTCCAGGAGAGAGAAGTAGTGAGAGGGATAGATAGCGCAATGTCAGTTGAGAAGAGAGCATCCAAGGTGTGGCCAGCGCTGTGCGTTGGGCCAGATGGTAAGATGGAAAGAAAGGGAGAGCCGCAAAGGTTGCATAAACGTCTTAAGGAATCAGGTGAGTCGAGATGGATGTTGGGATCACCCAGTAGGAGGAGATGAGAAGAGAGAGGAGGAAAGGAGCGAGGAGGCCAGGTCAGCCCATTACGAAAGGAAGAGGGAGGGCTGACCAGGGGGCCGATGGAAGGTGGACAGCAGCAGTGAAGAGCTTGGAGAGAGGGACAGCCTGCAGATCAGGGACTCAAAGGATGAGTAGGCCTGAGTGGGAATGACAGACACAGGGATACACTCAGGGAAGATCAATGCTACTCCCCCACCTGGTCTGTTTGGTCTAGGAAGAGAGAGTATTGCGTAACCTTCTGTGAGAAGTGTGTCAAAACTTGTGACAGAGCAATCCTTGAACCAGGTTTCAGTGATGGCAAGAACATCACAATCCAGGAGTTCAAGGAGGTTGCAGATGTCAGAGGAGTGTTTGACAGCTGAGCGAGTGCTTACCATGGCAATGTGGAGCAGATTGCAATCAGTGAAAGACTTACAGGGGGGAGCAGGGGACAGTGGGCCCCCCTAAGTGACGATAGTTCCTGAGGGACAGAGGTAGAAGGGGGCAGAGGAGCTAAGTCCGGTAAGGGAGCCGGGACCATAATGGGTGAGGAGGGAGCCAGTGCGGGAGGCACCACAGGGGGCAAGGGAGCCCCAGATACAGTGTTAGTGGGTGACTGGTTCACCCAAGGGGAGAAGGCAGATGGGGTTGTCAATGTGTGGGGTGGTGGCAAGAAAGCCATGGCAAGGGTAGAAGGGTGGTTAGGAGGTGGCAAGGGAGCCAAGGTGGGCACAGCAGGAATGGGCGCCAGGGCAGCTGAAGGAGCTGGTGCAAAAGGCGGAGGAAGGTTGATAAGGTGGGAGAGGAGCCTATGAAAGAGTAGAAGGTTGGTTTGAGGACCCTGGACCATGATGGTACCATTGCAGCAGACATTGATGATGACCCTGGAGGTGGAGAGGGTAAGAAAACCTCGCAGCGGGTGCCACCATTGATGGGCAAAGAAGAGAAAGGAGAGAGAAGAGCATTCATATGGAGAGTCCATAGGACGGGTGTAGGAACAACAGAGTATGTCTGTGAGAGTCTCTCTGGCAGAGGCAATGATGTAGGTGCCTGCAATTGGAAGGCCTGGGTTAGAGCTTAGTATGTCCTTCTTGAGGTTCTTCCTGACAGACTTAGTAAGGGGTGAAGGATAAGAGATAGAGAAGCAGTTTGAGAAGATAGGAGAGATAGATAGCGCAATAGCAAACTGCAGAGAGTGAGGTACACCAGGCTGAGGCCACAGTGGCGCGGCGAGAGCAGAAGGTATTGGGTGGGAGACAGGGAACAAGACTGGGAGAAAAACAATGGGAGCTGGGGGAGGTAATATGCACAGAAAAACAGTGAACACGCAGAGGAAGGGGACGTAGTGGGTGTATGGCTGAGGGGAATAACAGCACAGAGGGGCAATGGGACTGAGGAAGGGTGAGGGAACCGGTAGCAGACTAGACAGAGTACAGAGGAGTGGACTTGTTAACATTCTCATGAAAAGCAGGTTATGCACACAGCTAAAAACAAATGTAAACAGGAGCAGGACAGTCAAGATGGGCACACAGCTGAAAACGAATTTAAAAAGCAGCAGGACAATCGCGATGTGCACACAGCTGAAAACGAATTTAAATAGCAGCAGGACAATCAAAGTCACAGTCATCCATCTGACCATGCTAACCATAGCTTTCGCCTCAACTTCCACTGCCTTCGATGTCGACGCCCGAAGACCTGGATAACCCAGCAGGTAGTCCATGGGGTTGCCAGCCACTGCATCGAAATGGACAGTGACCATGTAATCTGACAGTTGCAATCAAGTGCTCTAATGGGAGTGGTGTGCGAAGAAATTACTCTTGGAAAATTGGCAGTAGGGGTTTTGGGTCCATCACGATCATGATAGGATGATGAAAAATGTAAAGGTGGACATGACGACACCACAACAGACCAAGGAACACCTCACACTCTATTTGTGAATGTCGCATTTCTGTTCGTATCAATGCTTTGGGAGCCCCCACTGTTTGCACCCCCTATTCCATGGTAAAGGGCCTTCCTTCTTTCATTATGTGGCTCCTGAAATGCCTGGCCTGTTTAATATACCAGGGGAACCCAGGCTCCATCTAGCCCATGAGTCTCTGGAAATATTGTTTTTAACTAAACCCTGTCATGCTTTTCTTCTATTCTTTCCCACACAGTAACATGTAAAATGTGACTCGGAAGCAATGGGCCTGACAAAATGAACAACTTATCAAAATGCAACACATCACACACATCTATGACTCCAAGAAATCAACAGCCTACAGAAGGACAAACATATGATACATAGATTTTAAGAGAAAGCTATATTTCACATGGGCCTGCAGTATAAGAATATTGTTACTCTCTTGCCAACATGGACTAGGGGAAAAGCCATATAATTGCTGCCATTTCTTCCATAAAGCTGTGGCCCTGAGGGCAGTTGTCCATTTCATGCATGCCCTTGAAGGACAATAGAGGTTGTGCAGCGTGTGAGACATATGAGCCACAGCGACATTCAGAGGGATCAGTCTGTTGGGAAGTGTCTGGATTTTCCTCGTGCTGAGGCTTAAGGAAAGTCGACATTAAGGTGAAGTAGTCCCTCCGTGAAGCCTATCCCTTGACGTTGTCTGGGGTCTGCAGCACCAACCTGGTAGTGATGAATTTGCACATGAAATCAATAAGAGAATTGCAAGGTCCTCTCCTTTCCTGATGTAATTTTTTAAAAATGAAAGGTCTGGCTTAGAAACCCTAAACTGTGCTTCATATGAGACTGCAGGATGTGGTTTCTAATCATATTTAGAAGCAAAGCAAGAATATGTCCTGTCAGACACTACAGTCATGTTTGTGTGCCAGAATATACATGTCAGACCATCACATGGGCTGTGTAGCCTCTCGCACACCACCTGTGCTGAAATTAAACACATGATCATCTTATCTATCCCATTTATCCCTCTTTATCCAAAGTTGCCACTGAGATCAGCTGGAAATTCAGCAGTCGAGGTGCACAGGACACAGCTTAGCCCCAGTCAGACCAGCATGTGCTGTTGAGTGCTGTGTTCAGCAGTGTGTTACTTACTTCACCCCAATGTTGAAAATCCTGCTCAAATACGAGAGTGCAGGTGTCTGTCTGCTTTTGCTAGAGACTACCACGATTTTAGGGACACTTGGCAACTCTGTTGACAGAGAAATGTAGGGGGCACTCCATGACACGATATGGAATACATTGCCAGAAAAAAGGGACTAGCCAGAAATGCTGTCTGATGGTAAACTCCATTGAGGCAGTTGGTACTGTGGTAGAGTCCAGATTGTCAATATTGTCAAGACAAAGAGGCTCGTATTATGCATACTCTTCTTTATTAAAACTCAAGCAGCAATCTTAAAAAGAAAAAAAACATTAAACAAAAATCAAAGAAAAAAACATTTTCTGTGTCAATGTAGTCTTTGCCGTTTGAAACTCTATTGCCCTCAGGCATGACACTTGTCCTAGTCCATGAATCACAACGTTATGGTCCTATCACCTCACAATTCCTCGTCCCCAATTCCTCTTTCTTTCACTGTCTCTCTGTAGCTTCCTAATGAATGACTCCATCTCGAACAGGGTATAGCGAAGAACAAAACCTGTAATGAACCGCCTCCAACTCCAGCAGGGATCCGCCGTGTGTTGTCTGCCTGTTTGGTGTCCGCACCTGCTGTCAGGTTCCCTTGGAGGTTCAGCAGATTCCTTCTTAGATAAGTGACTGTAAAATTACTGACGAATGCAACTTGTTATGACATATGATTGATAGGAAATTGATCAGCTAGTTAAAAGAACTTTTAAACAGAAGAGGTGATTGAGCAAACATAAGACTGTCAAGTAAAGTTTAGTCTTTAATGGAAAATCAATACTGTGATGTTTCAAAGGGTCGTTCATTTTCTACAGGGGCAGAGACAGTGCCCCAGCTTTGAGTCTGTGATAAACCGCAGGAACTCCATTCTCTGCTGTGGTGGTCTCGGATTTCTCCCATTTGATGAGAAACCCCAGTTTCTCTAGGAGACCCGTCATTGGGACCATTTGCTCTGGCAGCCGCATCGGATCCTGCGCCATGAGACAAATATCCTCGATGTATAAAATCAGTCTGACTCCTGAGTAGCTTTGTGAAGCACCAATGTGCTGAAGTTAGTCCAAAAAGGGAGACACATAAACTCCCACCTTTGCCATCACCAGAGGAATCCTAAAAATTGCTGGTGCATCTCAGGAATGGGTACTGCTAGATAGGCATCCCTCAAATCTATGCAGGTTAGCCAGTGTCCTTTCTGCAAAATATCCCTGAAGAGATGGATTTCCTCCATCTTGCAGTGTCGGTAAACGATAAAAGCGTTAAATTGTCTGAGATTATCATCGGCCTGACCTTTTGCTTCTGTTCCACCAGTAAGACATTGCTTAGGAAGCGTTGGGCCACCTGCTGGGCTGGCCTTATCGCCATTTTCTTTAGAAACTCTCCTACTTCCTTGTCCATGAGGCTTTGTTCCTCCTCTGTGTTTAGGGAGAATTCTCAAAATGTGCTCATTTCACTTACCTTTTGAGACCCCCAGCAACTTTGCTGGATTTCTAGGATTTGATTTTTCTACCTGGGAAGAGTGTGAGCCTTTTTTTCCCACTCTTCCATGTATTTTGATGTGTGTTTTACTTTTGTGTTCTTTGGTTATGGTGTTTTAAAACAACTCCATAGGCATCATCTTTTTCTTTGTGTCACACAACACCTTCAGTTCAGTGGCAAACGGGTGTCTTTCAGACTCCCCAAAGTTTAAACACTTTCTCTGGGACTGACTACTGTCTCCCAGAGCATGTAAAGTTAAATTGACTTTACTAGTCTCTTTATATTTACTGACCCAGCACGCACTATCTTCCTATAAAGTTCTGGATGGGTTGCCTAGCATCCCCTGAGTCAAAACACTCATGTAACAGTCAAATGTTACCCTTTCCTAGTTTAAATGGCTGGTGGCAGTGGTTTAGATCAAACTACCATTATTTTACCAGACCGCGAACAACGGTAGCAAAAAATCGGGTAAGCCATGTTTTTCAAGATGGCGCCCAAGACCTATCTGTAAAAACAGACTCTGGTCGACTTTTTTCGCTGTTTCTTTTAGGAAAGGTCCTTCTTGTGTTTAACCGGGTTTGGTCCCTTTGTTCGTTGTCCTTTGGCGGGTTTCAGTGCTGAAGCCCTCCTCTGGTGCCTCAGTGTCTGGGGTGGACAGGATGTGAGGGAGGTGCCCGAAACTCCCTGTGCTTAGTCTCCTGGGAGACCTGAATGCACTCTGGTGTGATTGGCTGGATGGCTGTCCAGCAACAACAGCCACCCTGCTGTGTGAGTGACAGCCAGGCTGGAATGAATGGGGGAAAACTGTTTAAAAGCAGGTCTCTGGGACTTGGAAAGCAGAGTCGACCACTGGAACGAAAGAACCGAAGACAAGCTGAAGGAAGAGGACTAGTGCAACTCCTGGACGACTGGTGAAGCCCTGCTGCAGGTTCGAATTGCCTGAAACTCCATCGACAGAGAAGCCCTTCAAGGTTAACGTCTTCCCTCGAATTTGGTGGGACCAACCAACTCACAAGCCGCCTGGAAACCGTCCCCTCCTGGTAGAATATTCTACAGAGTGCTGTGGAAAACCGGATAGCCAGTGGGAAGGATACCAGTTTGTGTTCTTTAAGTCACTCATACCTTAAACTGACATTTAGCCAAGCTTGTGGCCTTGTCCCTGGGCAGTGCAGGAACCTCCCAACGTCCTCCTCCTTGTCCCCACGACTGAAGCACAGGAACAGCGAGGTCTGCTCGAACTGCCAGGAAAAACTGCCTCAACTACAGCTCTTCTTCACTTTAAAGGTACTGTGCAAACGCGGTCCAGAAATCTTTTCGACCACAGAGAAAGTTTGTGAAACTTTCCCCTCTTTGAAGGCTGGTCCTTCCCTAAACAGTTGTCTAACTTTTCACCTAGCCAAATTCTTCTGAAAACCGTGGCAAAGACTTAACCGTTATCTACCAGAACTGTGCTATCCTATACAAAGACTCTGAACCATTGACTTTGACCCATGCCTATCAAATTGAATTGCTGCTTGTAGTTAACTGAAACCCTTTGCCCTACCTATGAATGTATTTGGGTTGCATTTCTTATAACCTTGTCTTTTTACCCCTTTTTAAAGTAATTGGAGTGCCATTTTGCTCCCACTTCGGGGAAGCTGAACTAGTTCAGTAACTTATTGGTTGTGTATTGTGGTGTATTAGTGTAGGATATTAAGCTGCTTTTGCTAGTGTAATGTTTTCTAATTGACCGTGTAAATAAATGTGTATTCTTTTACCAAGAAACCTTGAGTTGAACCACTGTATTTGTTGGTCCCTTTGTGTAACTTGTTCTACTGCTCACTTCAACTCTTGAGATAAGTCTGGCTGCTCAGCCAATGCTACCACATAACTGTGTAGTACAGGCTTGTACCAAAGGTGAAATTGTACTGACACTTGTAGTCTTAATTGCATGTAGTGTTCCCAAAGGGTACTGCATGTGATTCTTCCTAACACTCTGAAATTGCGAAAGCGTGCTGCAGTTTAGTTTGTGCTCTTTAAAAATTACAGACAACAACCCTGCACAATCTCTGCGACCCAAGAGTCCACGGTAAACTCCTCCCAAGCGCTTAGGTGCATCGGTAGCCTACCAACTATTGCGGGAATTGCATTGCTTGCTACTGCGCTGTGTGCATACGACTGTACTCTCACCTGCTGCTGCAGTGCCAACCCCGACCCCTGCCTCTTCCACGGGAGGGGAAGGAAGGAATCAGCCTTCTGTCTTCCTGCTGTCACCAGTTGTTTCCTCTATAGGGCCTCTGGCATCCTCAGTGGCTGGCAGAGACGCCCCTGCTTCTGCCGCCCTGGTGGATACACAGGGCACAAACACTCTTTTTAACGATGTCTGACCTTTGTCCAGAGCAGCAAAGGTGTTAACAAATCTGGACATGTCTTTGACAAAAGCTTCTCCAAACAAAAGCCCTTTAGCTGCTACAGTGGCCTCAGAGGATGCCAACTCCCTGAGTTTCAGGTCGATCTTTACTACAATCGATCGTCTGCTCTGCGCTGCTATTGTACAGTTGGTATTACTTTTTAAACAAACTGCTCTTTGTGCCCAATTAGCCAGAATATGCACATCCATAGGCAGGGCCTCTTTGGTCTCTTCGACCATTTTAATGATCTTGGCCAATGGACCTATGGAATCGGGGAGCGTGTCCTGGCATGCTATCCATGAGTGGTCAATGCCCTTTTCAGGTCCTTGGTGTGCTTCACCATGAATAAGTCCACCTCCAGAGTGTCCGCTACTTTATCCGGCAGAGAAGGTCTGGGATATTGTGCCTTCAATTAGCCTCTTACCTCCTTATTTAGAGGCGTGCGCAGTCACTTGATCAAGTACCTTTTGGCCTTAAGTGGGGGCTTCCCCTCCGAGGATCTCGGGTGGAGTAGCAGGTCTGGATGAAAGGGGTCGACCAGGGAACTATCTCTGCATTTCTAAATGCTCTTATTGTGCCTTTTGCACGGTTCTCCTTCCTGAGGAGTGGCCAAACTCACAGAAAGGTGAGAACTCTCAGTGCTGCTGGAATCCCATTCAGTGTCCTCTTGGTCTTCCTGTGGGCTAAGGAGTATGTCACCTTGTCCCTTCCATCACGCCTTTCCCTTAGCATGCCCCTCTTTTGTGTGTCCTTTGCATGATTTCGGACATTGGTTCGCCACTGGCCTTATGTTCCTCCTGCCATTGTCTCTTGCAGGCTCTGGGCCTCACAGCTGTCGGGCCTTGCGAGAAGGCGACCCAGCCCAGGAGACAGTACAGCTTATGGGATAGCGGCCCTAGGCCTGCCCATGCTGCTTTGTCCATCAGCTGTCCCAGAGAGGGGTCCTGCAGAATGTTTGACGGCCCTTCTCTGCTTTACTCGCTGTCAGAGGATTCTACTTATACCCAGGCCATATTGTGTAATGCACAGGAGACAGACAGCTAGCAGCCGCAAGGTGACGTACAGGGATTTTATTATTAAATTTAATTTATAACATCTCTCAATGGTCGTGAGGCTATTTCTTCACTTGTTTAATGTCTTTGAAGTCATTTAAACAGTACATTTTACATCAGCTAGTCCAGAGATTGGTGACATGCTGGAGTTCCGAGTGGCTGAAAGTTATGAGTTATAACACAAGAGGCTAAGAGGTAAGATGCCTGAAGTGATTTTGAAGCAATGAAAAAACTGATTTGAAGCAGATATAAAGAAATATTTAGGTGGCATGACACATTAGAATTGATACTGAAAAGGGACTTTCAGGCCCTGCTGTTTAAAAAAGTCATAAAAACTAACACCAGAAACGTTTCCATCTAAAGCATTGGTGCAATGGTAAAACTTCAGATTAAAGTGCATGAGGTTGTAAGTTCTAGGAAGGTAAATTAACAAGGGAGGTCCTGGGAGTCCCTCTGCCAGACATTAGTCCTGGTTGCGAGAGACTTACCCAGAGTCTTTAGCTCACTATCTTTCACAGAGAAGAAATATCCTAAACATATCAGTCTTTGTCCTGCCCTGGGGCAGTCCAGCACCGAAATGCTAGGCAATTCTCCTCTGAACAAGAGTACCAACAGCATCCCCAGACACGTGTTTCGGTCTGGTTGGACCTCATCAGTAGGGAGGAGCTGTGCCTCTCTAAGAATAGTGAGCAAGGGGTCCATGTCTGGATTCCCCTAGTAACTTAGGGTGAGACCCAAAGTTACTTAAATATGCAAATTAACAAGGGGGTCCTGGGAGTCCCTCTGCCAGACATTAGTCCTGGTTGCGAGAGACTTACCCAGAGTCTTTAGCTCACTATCTTTCACAGAGAAGAAATATCCTAAACATATCAGTCTTTGTCCTGCCCTGGGGCAGTCCAGCACCGAAATGCAAAGCAATTCTCCTCTGAACAAGAGTACCAACAGCATCCCCAGACACGTGTTTCGGTCTGGTTGGACCTCATCAGTAGGGAGGAGCTGTGCCTCTCTAAGAATAGTGAGCAAGGGGTCCACGTCTGGATTCCCCTAGTAACTTAGGGTGAGACCCAAAGTTACTTAAATATGCAAATTAACAAGGGGGGTCCTGGGAGTCCCTCTGCCAGACATTAGTCCTGGTTGCGAGAGACTTACCCAGAGTCTTTAGCTCACTATCTTTCACAGAGAAGAAATATCCTAAACATATCAGTCTTTGTCCTGCCCTGGGGCAGTCCAGCACCGAAATGCTAGGCAATTCTCCTCTGAACAAGAGTACCAACAGCATCCACAGACACGTGTTTCGGTCTGGTTGGACCTCATCAGTAGGAAGGAGCTGTGCCTCTCTTAGAATAGTGAGCAAGGGGTCCACGTCTGGATTCCCCTAGTAACTTAGGGTGAGACCCAAAGTTACTTAAATATGCAAATTAACAAGGGGGGTCCTGGGAGTCCAGACGTGGACCCCTTGCTCACTATTCTTAGAGAGGCACAGCTCCTCCCTACTGATGAGGTCCAACCAGACCAGGCTTTTTACTCACTTGTTTTTGTCTTTAAAGTCATTTAAACAGTAAATTTGACATCAGCTAGTCCCGAGAGGGGTGGCATGCTGGAGTTCCAAGTGCTTTCAAACATTCAATTGCAGAAAGGTATGAAACATAAGACAAGAGACTAAGAGGTGAGATGCCTGAAGTAATTTTGAAGCAATGAAAACACAGATTTGAAGCTGATATAAAGAAATATCTAGGTGGCATGCCACAATAGAATTGACATTGAAAAAGGACTTTCAGGCCCTGCTGTTTCAATAGGTCATAAGAACCAGTACCAGAAATTTCCCACCGAGTGCATTGGTGCAATGGTAGAACTTCAGACTACAGTGCACAAGGTTCAAAGTTCTAGGATGCTGTTGGAAATCATATTTTTCTTTTTTTTTAAATTTGATTTATAACATCTCCCAATGATTGTGAGGCTTTTTACTCACTTGTTTAATGTCTTTAAAGTCATTTAAACAGTAAATTTGGCATCAGCTAGTCCCGAGAGGGGTGACATGCTGGAGTTCCAAGTGCTTTCAACCATTCAATTGCTGAAAGGTATGAAACATAAGACAAGAGACTAAGGGGGTAATTCATAGAATCCAGTGCACAATTTGCACACGCGGCTGGCGCACAGTGTGCACGTGCGAATCCCTGTGCCAGCCGCGTGCGCTAAAATCCAATTCCGCGCACAGCGTATTCATGGATTCCAGCCACCAAAACCAGCCGTGGCGCACAGTGGCGCAGCGACCCTGCAGCAGCGCCAGTTACGCCCCCAAGAACGCCTCTCGCGCAGGGAAAAGCCATCAATATACCGAATCCAGCGCAAAGGGCTGCGCTAACCCTGTACCAGCACAGCAAGCGGGCTACGTGTATCACTGGGGTGCGCGGGAAGTACCTCACGCGATTCCATCAGGGTACGTGTATTTTGGGGTGCGCGTGAAGTTCTACACGCGATATCAGCAGGGTACGTGTATTTCAGGGTGCATGGGAAGTTACACACGCGATTTCCGCAGGGTACGTGTATTTCAGGGGTGCGCGTGAAGTTCCACACGCGATATCACCAGGGTACGTGTATTACAGGGTGCAGGGGAAGTTACACACGGGATTACAGCAGGGTACGTGTATTCCAGGGGTGCGCGGGAAGTTTCACACGCGATTCCATCAGGGTACGTGTATTTCAGGGGTGCGCGGGAAGTTCCACACGCGATTGGGCCCGTGCGAGCAGGGTACGCGTATCTCAGGGGTGCGCGGGAAGTTCCACACGCGATTCCATCAGGGTACGTGTATTACGGGGTGCGGGGGAAGTCCAACATGCGAAATCAGCAGGGTACGTGTATACCAGGGGTGCGCGGGAAGTTCCACACGCGATTCCATCAGGGTACGTGTATTTCGGGGTGCGCGTGAAGTTCCACACGCGATATCAGCAGGGTACGTGTATTTCAGGGTGCATGGGAAGTTACACACGCGATTTCCGCAGGGTACGTGTATTTCAGGGGTGCGCGTGAAGTTCCACACGCGATATCAGCAGGGTACGTGTATTTCAGGGTGCAGGGGAAGTTACACACGCGATTACAGCAGGGTACGTGTATTCCAGGGGTGCGCGGGAAGTTCCACACGCGATTCCATCAGGGTACGTGTATTTCAGGGGTGCGCGGGAATTTCCACACGCGATTGGGCCCGTGCGAGCAGGGTACGCGTATCTCAGGGGTGCGTGGGAAGTTCCACACGCGATTCCATCAGGGTACGTGTATTACGGGGTGCGGGGGAAGTCTCACACGCGAAATCAGCAGGGTACGTGTATACCAGGGGTGCGCGGGAAGTTCCACACGCGATTCCATCAGGGTACGTGTATTTCGGGGTGCGCGTGAAGTTCCACACGCGATATCAGCAGGGTACGTGTATTTCAGGGTGCAGGGGAAGTCTCACACGCGATTACAGCAGGGTACGTGTATTCCAGGGGTGCGTGGGAAGTTCCACACGCAATATCAGCAGGGTACGTGTATTTCAGGGTGCAGGGGAAGTTACACACGCGATAACAGCAGGGTACGTGTATACCAGGGGTGCACGGGAAGTTCCACACGCGATTCCATCAGGGTACGTGTATTTCGGGGTGCGCGTGAAGTTCCACACGCGATATCAGCAGGGTACGTGTATTTCAGGGGTGCCTGGGAATTTCCACACACGATTGGGCCCGTGCGAGCAGGGTACGTGTATTTCAGGGGTGCGCGGGGAGCACCACACGTGAATTGCACGTGTGGGTCCTCCCAGGTGTTCCCTCTACACCCTCCACGGCCCCTGCAGGTGGCTCACACCACAGGGGCCTACCCTGCACATGTCCTGCAGGCACCCCATCCACCATGGCCATGCCCCCCAGCCAACCCACATGTCAACTTGCACTACTGCCCACCAACGCATGTCCCCCTGCACCCCCAGCCACCAGGGGCACCCTCCACAGACCCCCACCCATGTCTCCCAGCACCCCCACCCCCCAGCAGTGCAGGGGCACCCACCACCAGGCCCCCACCCATGTCTCCCACCACCCCCACCCCCAGCCACCAGTGGCAGCCTCCACCAGGCCCCCCACCCATGTCTCCCAGCACCCCCACCCCCCAGCCACCAGGGGAAGCCTCCACCAGGCCCCCACCCATGTCTCCCAGCACCCCCACCCCCCAGCAGTGCAGGGGCAGCCTCCACCAGGCCCCCACTCATGTCTCCCATCACCCCCACCCCCCAGCAGTGCAGGGGCACCCTCCACCAGGCCCCCACTCATGTCTCCCACCACCCCCACCCCCCGGCACTGTGGGGCACCTGCCAGCAGGCCCCCACCCATGTCTCCCACCACCCCCAGCCACCAGGGGCAGCCTCCACCAGCCCCTCACCCATGTCTCCCAGCACCCCCACCCCCCAGCCACCAGGGGCAGCCTCCACCAGGCCCCCACCCATGTCTCCCAGCACCCCCACCCCCCAGCAGTGCAGGGGCACCCTCCACCAGGCCCCCACTCATGTCTCCCACCCCCCACCCCCTCCAGCACTGAGGGGCACCCTCCACCAGGCCAGGCCCCCACTCATGTCTCCCATCACCCCCACCCCCCAGCCACCAGGGGCACCTGCCAGCAGGCCCCCACCCATGTCTCCCAGCACCCCCACCCCCCAGCACTGTGGGGCACCTGCCAGCAGGCCCCCACCCATGTCTCCCAGCACCCCCACGCCCCAGCACTGTGGGGCACCTGCCAGCAGGCCCCCACCCGTGTCCAACTCATGTTCCCCACCCCCCCACCCCCCAGCACTGTGGGGCACCTGCCAGCAGGCCCCCACCCGTGTCCAACTCATGTTCCCCACCCCCCCCCACCCCCCAGCACTATGGGGCACCTGCCAGCAGGCCCCCACCCATGTCCAACTCATGTTCCCCACCCCCCCACCCCCCAGCACTGTGGGGCACCTGCCAGCAGGCCCCCACCCATGTCTCCCACCACCCCCACCCCCCCAGTCACCAGGGGCAGCCTCCACCAGGCCCCCACTCATGTCCCCCTGCACCCAGGTCCTCACAATCCCCAATCATGTGCGTTATGGTCAGCCTCCACAGCCAAAAGGCCCTACCAAGTAACCCATTCACCCACATGGAAATGGAAATTACATGTTACACCCCCAATGTTCATAAAGCAAATGAACCCATGTCCGTCACACACAATGGTTGCAAATGAATGGGAAAACACCCAACATGACATGCATGAAACCAATGAGATGATACCACACAGTGAAGTATGAAAACAAAATTGTATTAAAAAAAATTGAATGCAAATGAAATGAAACAAACTACAATGGCCATGAAAAAAAGATAAGCTGCATGTCCGTCCAAAAAAATCAAAACTACAAATCCAAAAAAAAGTTGTTCAAAGTCACATTAAAAATAAAATCAATCCAATGAAGAACTATGTACAAAACATCCAAGGGTCCATGAGCCCAACTGAACAAAGGAAACCTACAAAAAACCCTAACTAAAATGCAACTATATACAAAAAGTGGAGCTGTGTCCGTCGACTCCAAATCATAAGAAGAAACAAATGAAACCTAAAACTAAAGAACTATATACAAAGGCGGCGGGCAAGTCCAGCGGCTCACTCCGTGGTGTTCCGGGCCAGGGCATCATCAAACTCCTCGTCTATGTCCCGGAGGCGGTCCTGTTCCATGGCCCCGAGGGTCCGCAGGGACGACGCCATCTGCTCCTCCAACCCCCTGTGGATTGCCTCGAGGCACTCGGCCCGCCTCAGGCCCCTCCGCATGGAGTTCTCCGCCCTGACCATTGTGAGCCGCGCCTCTTCCGCCCGCCGCCGCTCCGCACCTATATGCTGGCCCAACCGCTGCCACACGGAAGACACTTCCCGTCCTGGGTCCTCCTGCCCTCCGGCCGATGCCTGCCCCTCCGAAGTTGATGGCCCCGAGCCATGATGCCTCCCACGTTGACTCCGCTGCTGCCTCCGACGCCACTGCCTCTGCCAGCACGACGGCATCCAGGCTGATGGAATCCACCGACGCCGTCGTGCACGTGCCCTGCCTGATGATGCCGGCACATCCTCCATCTGCTGGGGTACAGTTGCTGTGGTGTCCACCCCTGCTGGACCTCTGACTCCCGACTGTGGCAGGGATGGGATCCCCACCGAGCTGGCTGCATTGGTCAGGGCAGGTCCACAGGGGGCCCTGGTGGCATCTGGGCCGGAAGACGGCAAGGAGAACGACTGGCATATAGTCTCCACAGAGGAGGAGAGGGCTGCCAGATTGGCCGACACATGCAGGAAACCCCCGAACATGGACGATCCCAATTGGGCCACGTCGGCACGGTGCTCTTCGTGATGACGTGTGTGCTTCTCCTGGGAAGCACGCACGGCATCACGAGTCACAGCCGTGCGCATCGCGTCCCCAATCAGGACCTTCTCCATACGGCCAGGGGTCCCCTCGTCCGCAGGTGGAGGGGAGTCAGATGACATGGACATCCTCTCTACCTGCGGACGGGCCTGGGGCGGGGCATCCCTGCTGGTGCATGGTGGTGCACCCACAGGGTCAGGGACAGCGACATGCACAGGCCCCTCCACGGTGACCTGTGCTGCCTCCTGCCCCTGCCCCTGGACTGCACCACTTGCACCAGCAGGGATGCCCCCACCAGGCCCCATGTGCGCCTCAGTGGCGGCTTCCTCCTCCTCTGTGGAAACCACCAACCTGGATGGCTCCTCACCGTCTTCCGCCGTAGCAGGCCCCTGTGGGGGCTCACCCAGCCCTTCCGCTGCAGCCGTGGGGGCATCCCCGCCGCCTTGCTCCACAGCGCCGTCTCCGCCCTCTTCTTCACTAGTCGCTGCGTAGAGGGAGACATAGAACACAAGCATCAGGGTACTGTACAATGGTCCCCTAGACAGGAAGCAATAGCAGATGAGTGCCACTGTCAAAGTACACTTCCATCATGTCCCTCCACAACACATGTGTCAGTCCAGGCAAAACACACACAGTGACAGTCATGGTGCATGCCATGGACATTTCCATACATGTCCAATGGACTCTCGAAACATACAATGTAATGGAACTCACATGCATCATGGGTCATGCCTATCACATGCACACACTTCACCTCAGTCACATCCATCTGGCCCCGTACACCCCAATCACAGTGGATACAAGGATGACTAGGCTGCATCAGTGAATCTGTACATTGTCACAGACATGTGTCATGCATCCATGGCATCCACAAGTCACAGACACGCAGGTCAGGCACACAGACATGGACACCATATATGTACCTGGCATCAGCACCCATCCCTCACCCCCACCCATGTCCAGGAACAGAGACTGCCATGCTCTCATGTGTACAATCTGCATAGGGCTCCCCATGTCGCATTTAAACACATGCAACAACCGTGCGGTTCACACATTACTGGTCGCACATGCATTACCATGATGTCCCTGCACACATACATGCGTACATGGCCTATGTCACACATACAGGCAAGCTCCAGACAACCAGCACACTGCAACATGCCCTGTCTCACACAGCAATGCTTGGCCACTTACCGCTCAACTCCAGACGGGTCTCCCTCTCAAGGACCTGGGCGTGGAGCGCTGGGTGTACGCGTTCCAGGACCCCCATCTGGATGGAACTCATGCGGCCCCGGCCCCCCTCCACGAGGCGCCGGGCCTTCATGAGGGTCCTGGACCTCATGTCTTCCCAGCGCTTCTTGACCTTCTGGATGGTGCGGGTTGCCACCCCCTCCGCGTTGATGGCAACCACACAGTCGGCCCAGATCCTCTCCCGTCCTTCCTTGTTGGCGCGGGACGATCCGAAGAGGGCATCATACTGCCCCAGGACTTGCTCCACCAGGACACCAACTTCGGTGGCAGTGAAGCTGGTGCCCCTCTGCCCCTCTGGCCGGGGGTTGCCACTGGTGCCAGATGTGGATGTGCCCGACATGGCAACCCCAGGGGCAGGAGTGGGTGGGCAACTGGGTCCTTGGGCTGGGCTGTGGAGCGATGTTATCTGAGTCGGGAGTCTTCTGTTCCAGCAGGGGTGGACACAGCAACTGGACCCCTGCAGATGGCTGATGTGCAGGCACCAAATGGCAGGGCACGGTGGCAGCAGGCAGGCAGGCAGGCAGGCAGCAGCAGATGGCACGTGGGAGGCTGCTCGGGGCACTGGGGGGCAGTAATTCGGCCTTCTGGGCAGGAGCGTGGTCTTCCGTGTGTTTTCGCGTGGCCAGCTTGATACAGAGTGATTTGGCACGTGAAAATCCTGCACGTCAGCGTGAAAATCGAGGAAAGGCCCTTAGCGCGTAAGCGCATCAGCACGCGTACGCGATTTCATTGGACCAAAGGCCCTTACAGCATAAGCGCGTCTGTGACGTTTTGCGCACGGGCGTTGCCCTGGCAGGGCTTGGAGATCCCGCGTGCCTTTACACTGTTCTGTACGTGCTTTTCGTGCGGTGCGTGTGTTTTCCATCCGTTGGGGTTCACACGCTATTACTTCACAGCGGGTGTTGGCTACGCGTTCTTCTACACGCAAGGCAGACGGTGAGTGGTACCCCGCTCCCCTACATGTAGCCCGCTCCCCCAGGTACGATCTCACGCGAACCCCTGATATACACGTAGCCCGCTCCCCCAGGCCCGATCGCGTGAAAACTTCACGCGAACCCCTGAAATACACGTAGCCCGCTCCCCCAGGCCCGATCGCGTGAAAAACTTCACGCGAACCCCTGAAGTACACGTAGCCCGCTCCCCCAAGGCCCGATCGCGTGAAAAAGTTCACGCGAACCCCTGATGTACACGTAGCCCGCTCCCCCAGGCCCGATCGCGTGAAAAAGTTCACGCGAACCCCTGAAGTACACGTAGCCCGCTCCCCCAGGCCCGATCGCGTGAAAAAGTTCACGTGAACCCCTGAAGTACACGTAGCCCGCTCCCCCAGGCCCGATCGCGTGAGAAACTTCACGCGAACCCCTGATGTACACGTAGCCCGCTCCCCCCAGGCCCGATCGCGTGAGAAACTTCACGCGAACCCCTGAAATACACGTAGCCCGCTCCCCCAGGCCCGATCGCGTGAGAAACTTCACGCGAACCCCTGAAATACACGTAGCCCGCTCCCCCAGGCCCGATCGCGTGAAAAAGTTCACATGAACCCCTGAAATACACGTAGCCCGCTCGCACAGGTCCAATTGCTGTATGTTGCCACTTTTGTAATGCGCAGGGACGCTACCGCCTGCCTTCGTGTGGCGGACGTGTTTCGGCTTGTGCGTGTCTTTGGCTGTGCGTGGCTTTGCCCTATTCGATTCCATGAATACGTGTGGTTCGAGTGCGTGTGGGCGTTCCGTCTGCTTCCCTGCAGTACATCCCCAGTTACGCCCTTATTTTCGCGCGTTGTTCCCCATTCCGCGCGTTACGCCCCGTGTCCCGCCCACTTTCTGGTGTATGCGCCGAGGTTGTGCGCTTTCACTGTACGCGTCGCGCACGCCTTTCGGGATGTTGCAGTAACTTGTGCGCCATGCACGGGTTTGGCGCACATCCCGGGGTGTACACGCGCAGGGACTTCCATGAATCGCACGCGTGCGCGTGCGCCTGCTTGCGCTTAGATTTTCGGCGCACGTTTGTTCCATGAATCGGCCCCTAAGAGGTGAGATGCCTGAAGTAATTTTGAAGCAATGAAACCACTGATTTGAAGCAGATATAATCACTTAAACAGTAATTTTGACATCAGCTAGTCCCGAGAGGGATGACATGCTGTGTCATGCTGGAGTTCCAAGTGCTTTCAACCATTCAATTGCTGAAAGGTATGAAACATAAGACAAGAGACTAAGAGGTGAGATGCCTGAAGTAATTTTGAAGCAATGAAAACACTGATTTGAAGCAGATATAAAGAAATATCTAGGTGGCATGCCACATTAGAATTGACACTGAAAAGGGACTTTCAGGCCCTGCTGTTTGAATAGGTCATAGGAACTAGCACCAGCAATTTCCCATCTAAAGCATTGGTGCAATGGTAGAGCTTCAGACTGCAGTGCACGAAGTTGAAAGTTCTAGGAAGCTTTTGGAATTCATATATTTCTTTTTTTTTTTAATTTGATTTATAACATCTCACAATGATTGTGAGGCTTTTTATTCACTTGTTTAATGTCTTTGAAGTCATTTAAACAGTAAATTTGACATCAGCTAGTCCCGAGATTGGTGACATGCTGTGGCATGATAAGTGCTTAAACTATGCATTTGCTGAAAGTGTTTCAATATAAAACAATCCCACAATGATTGAGAGGGTATTTTTCCCTTGTTGAATGTGTTTGAAATCCTTAAAACTGCACATTTTACATCAGACAGTCCAAAGATTGGTGGCACGCTGTGGCATGTGCCACGTGTCACATTCGGCTCCTACCCCTTCTCGGGTGAGACGCCCATTGGAATTAATGGGCGTGCAGGAAGCTTGGCAGGTGAGTCAGCCCTTTACAGGGCGGGTGACACCAGCCAAAAGCGTGTGAGTTGAGAGCTATGCATTTCCCTGGCTCGGCCCGCGTTAGGGCCTTAGAGCCAGGACAGACCTCCAGGCTCAGCCCTGGCTCAGCTCTACCCTAAAGTTGTCTGGCTCCCCCAGCTCTAGTCACTTGCACAACTTGTTGTCAGGTCCCGGACTATCCTTGGCTTCTTCCGAGGCCTCACAACCCTTGCAGTGTATGGATTGGGCCCTGCTATCCTCCCTGCGTCCCAGCCGGTCCAACCGTTGCTCCAGTTACCTTTAGGGACTTCTGCGCACAGTGGTGGCTGTTCCGGGTACTGGAGTTGGCCATTCATTCGTCCTCTGCGGTCGTATGCTTCCGTGATCCGTGGCAGCCGGGAAGTTAAGTTTGTCTCTGGGACCCCACGGTCCGCATCCTTCTCATGGAGCCTTTGCCTGGCCTCACAGTCAAAGGCCCGAAGAGCGGCCTTCTGCTACTGCCCAGCTTGTTCTGCTCTCCAGTCTCTGCCATATCTCTGCTCCTGCGCATGCTTTCCCGGGGCTGGTGTGACAAACTCTTTAGTCCCTTGTCGGTATTTCTTTCAGGTGCTTCAATTGATGTTTTGCAACCACTAGAATGCTCACACTTCGTTCTTGTCGTGATCTTCATGGCTCCTTCCCTCCTCATAGTCGTTGTCTCAGTACTAGTACTACCAGTCTCCAGTGAATAGTTTGTACTCTTCTTCATTCCAGTCATTAATATGTCACTAGCTCTACAGATATATATGGGGTGATTTGGTATGGTACTGGGGTATACAATATGTGTAGGTTTAGGAGGGGTGTGGACACTTGGCAGATATCTTCCTTATGAACAAAAAGCTTGTCTAATGCAGCAATTGCTGTCCAAAGCGAGGCCTGCCGAGTTCTACTGCCTGCAAGATTGGGGTCACCTCGCCAACTCACCATGCTTGCAGAGTACCGAGGGTCGTCCTTTATCATGGGAGTAGGAATGCAAGTTTATCCCGTCCAACTGGTGGATCCCTGGAATCATGACTTCTTTGAGAGACGGGAAATCGCTGCTAGCCAGACCCAACACCAAAAACAATCTCTGCACCTGGAACCACTGGACCACCGGGAAATGGGCCAGAAGCCTGAGCAATTGGCTCAGTGGATTCCTTCTTACTGGTGTTTTGGTGAATTGGAGTGTGTGGGCCGAGTGAACTTACCACTGCTGGTCCCGTCTCTCTGCATATAGGCGTATACAGTCCAATTCCCTTAAGTACCCTTACCAGACCCAGGGTGAAGTAGGTCTTGCTGGTAATGCATTGCTGGGGATCCCTCTGTGAGCTGGAATTAGAAATTACACCCTTCTTGTAGGAAAACCTTGTTTCCTATCTACAGTGAGTTTGACTCTTAAAACATACCCGTTTGCTTTAGTCAAGTCTTGTTTGCAAAGGGCCTTTTTGCACTTATTTAACCTCTGGCCAGGTATTTTCCTTTGAACTACCCCATTAGAACATTGGTACTTTGAGAATGTCTCTGTTGAATGAATATTCCTTGTGTAGTGTTATTATAAATCAAGAAATGATTGATTAGCAATATTCGGTCATTCACCCGGTAACTGCAATATGGCATTTTGTATGTTCGGTCAAAACCTTTTCTCGTTTTCTGTGGCTTTGTCTATCTGGTCTGACCAATGTTATGATTTATAAAAATTAAAATAAAATGTGAATGGCAAAAAACCAAAAAAAGAATTTCAAAAAAGGACATTGGTACTTTAAATATCTGGCTAGCCAAGGATGCCTTACAATTTTAAGCATATAAGGCAATAGTTTATTTTATAAGACTCCCACTAAATCCTACTAACCTTCTTACCCTCCTCCCTTTTCAGATCCGCCATAGCGCCTGGAGACCACTACAGTGGTGAGGGTGCACGGTACAAATACCTTTTTAATATTAACATAAGACAAAATTGAGGAGGCGTGTCACGATACCAGGCAATGCCACTGTGTTGCTCCACCCACCATCAGTTTCGGTGCCTTCCAGGCAGCCTTTTTTCCTTTGCAGTTGGTTAACAGGTGCATGTGGATCTTGCTCATGTGACCTAAGCCTCACGCACCTGCTTAGCTCTGCCCCTTCTTTTCCTTTCCTTTCCTAACTCTTAGATCAAGGCTGTCGCTCGTCCAGGCGTCCGAAGTAAAGTGCAGATGGAGAAAAGGGCAATTCCTGTTTGAAGCTGCTCGGACCGTGAGGTACCAAAACCACTGCTCCACTAACATTGGTTAAGCGCCTCAAATATGTGTTTCACTCACTCTCCTAACAGCCCACCCCAACCATTACCACTCATCGCCAAACACGCTGTGCACTATAGCACCATCATGGACACCGAATCACAGCAATCTCACCCGCGTCACCACAGACCCCATCACCACTCCTTCTACCACTACATGAAAAATGATGCTCACCACTGTCCGCTCAGCAACCAACCATGCAGCAGACCTCGCCGAACTCTCCACACATGAATGGGACACCATCTTCATTACTGAGACCTGGATGACATCCATCCGACAAACCCTAGATGTCCTCACCCCCTACAAAATTCTACATCATTCAAACAAGATCGGCAGAGTCCTCACCATAATTCACCAGGAATCATGGCCATGCACCCATCTGGACCTCAGTACCATTTGGCCTTTTGGAAGCATTTCCTGCTACTTCCTGTTCTACCCAACTGACAGAGTCACGTTTCTCCTCATCTACACACCATCAAGCCCAACACCTTCTTCTTCTAAGACTTCACTGGCTTGGTCACCAACATGTCTCTTACACGCACCAACAACATCTTTCACGCAACTTCAACATCCCTGGCAACCCAGAAACCAATTAATTGAAGGAAGATCTCCACTGCCTACTCGACACACAGCACACAAAAGACCCAACTGAAAGGAAAGGTAATGTCCTCACCCTCGTTGTCTCTGCCCTTCCCACCTTCCATCACAGCTCTCCAATCCTGCTTAACTGTGCAGACCATATGGCAAACCTCTTTGACGTTCGTAAAAAACACCACATCAGTCAAGCATACCCATCAGAAACCCAGATAACAAGCCTTCAGATGATTCAAGAATTTCCCAGTGTAGACACCCACAGAGACCTTGAAACTATGGGTGATCTACCTTGTCTAGCTTCTCCAAGACCATCATACTACCCTTACAACCAACATCAGTGAAACAACGCACCCTCAAACCTGAACTGTCTGTGCTCTAGCACCTTGAAGAGTCTCTTGTGCTAGATGGAATTACCAATAACGATATCTGACCAAATAACCCGGCAGAATAAAAGAATATGACAAAGTACTACTTTATTCTTATTTTAGTAAAGCAGGGTACACTGACAAACATCGGACTGACCTTTGCAAACGCACAAACACACTTGATTACACAGAGGTCTTATACCCCAATATGCGTCTTTTTTTTAGATCATCCTACGTGGCAAACTGTGAAACCTACTGGCGGGAGGGATTGGTTTGGGGAACATGTCTACCTATAGAAAGTACACGGATTAGTACTTCATTGGCGGTCTCTTATCTGTAAGACACACCTCAAACTACCTCTAAATACATATAATACCGATTATGGGGGACAAAATGGCAGTGGATTGGTCTATGCAACATTGTATAGCAGGTTGCCCCATTGACCCACTGATTGGTTGGCATCCTTCTCAACCTTGGCCATTCAGCTCGCTAGTAGCACGAAAGGAAATCGAAACCCAGGTGCTTAAGTCACGTCAGATTACTCCCCACTTTCCCAATTAGGCCATCATCTCTCATCAGTTTGACCATAAGCCAAAGTTTCCCTTCTGTAGTTGAACTTGCCGTTGCTCTCGGTTCTAGGACATTCAAGGGAATATGAGCACATCATTTATCTTCAACCGCAGACTGATGATTAGCCCTTGTTTTCGTCTTGTGCATCACGTGTGAGGAGACCGCAAATTTGTCCATTTCGATCTCCTATTTACTGCTATTTGATTCAATTTAGCTGGGTGTTATTGGTTCCTTGGCCTCTAGAGACTTGCTCACTCCATCTTGTATGAGCCATATTCACTGTTAATTGTCCAATAGTTGGCTTTTGCATATGTTTTTTCATTAATCTAAGAGAAATGTGTCTCACGCTTATGACGTTATCTGTCTGCCTAGAAAGGACATCAAACAAACATCGGGTGTTGCCAGCCGATAGCCCTGTGTTGCACTCCTAATGGGGTAGAAACCCCTATGTGGTTTAATGATCTATCGTGAGAGGGGATCTCCCAGTTACCGGAAGGCACCCTCCCAAAGGTGTACATAAAGCTTTCCAACAGACTTGGGTAAACTAGTATTCATATATGTACATAACAGTCATGAACTGTGTACTTTAAGTAGATGAATGTCCACCTGATAGAGTCTGTTCAGGAGCCACCAAGAACCTTCACACTACAAGTGCACAACACATGTATTTTATATGTCACAAGGTAATTAGACACATTACAAAAAACATTAAGTATAATGAAATTAGATTCCAATCCAGGTCTCAAATATACAATTGGATAAGATATCAAACTCAGTGTTTAACAGGCAGCATCAGAAGACATTTTCATTTGATGCAAATGTACAATACAATACATATAGTCGTTCAACTTCAACATAAACAGGCAAAGTGTAGAGTATCCGGAAACATAGGATTTCTTTAACAAAACATACAATAATTCATATTTGCGGATAACAAAAGTATTTGCAGATAACAAAAGTGTTTTTCAGTCCTGAACACTCCTAGATGTGAGCAAGTGCCAATGCGTTTCGGATTCGGATGAATCCATCTTTAGCGCAGGGAATATAAAGTTCCTTCAAATTTAAATGGGTATTCCTAGGGAAATGTAAATAAACTAGTTAGCTAATCGGGAATTATAAATGAAAAGGTAAGTATTGAACACCCAAAGGTATGCACTAACCATAGTATTGAAGTTTAGAAATCAAGATTCTTATAATCTGTGTAGTGAATGAAAAAATCAATGTCAGCTTGTGAGAATCTAAATCTAAGTTTACAAAGTATTCAAAATTAAAAAGCAGAAGCCAGAAAGCATAAAGCAAAGGGGTAACACTCACCATGTTCAAAGGCGAATACGGATCACCCCGGATGTGAGTGGGTTGTTAGGAGGTCAATCACACAGTGCGTGTACTGTAATTAATCAAAGAACCGAAATGGAGTTACTGAGGAAAACACGAGGGTAATGGTGGTGATGAGTCTCCTAAAGAATGTATGCAGTTTAACTCAGTTGAGTTAACAAGGTCTGGTAGACTTAGTAAAGTAAAGAGAGAAAATGCAGTAAGCCAAAATAGATTAAAAGGCGGAATCCGTGGCTACCACGTGTTGGGCTCAGAGTTCGTATGAGATGCATATAAAAGATTTAAAATGTATGCATTTTACAAGATTATAGATTATACAGCCCCTACGGCTGTTCAAGGATTCCAACAGTCTTACCTGTAATCACAGCAAGGTCGCAGAGTACGAGACGTGTACAAGTCAGACGCTCGGCTCGCGAATGCAGGTTTGTTAATGGTCGCCATGGCAGCATCGCGCATGCGCGAGGCTGCTGACGCCATGTTGGTGGGGGCATGCAGCTGACTTACAATCAAGAGTTTCAATCCACGGGCTTGTATCAAATTTGAAATACCTGTTGTTATAAAGAATGTTATAAAGTTAATGCCACATCTAGTGTTAATAACTGTAGGTTCCGACACGAAACTCACCCCTCGAGTGGGTTGCTATGGTGACAACGTGAACAGCCGAGGCGCTGCAGGGTGCTGCGTCTGGCTGTGAGGAGGCAGACCACGGGGGATCTAATTTGGATGGGTAAATCATTTGGACACTGTGTAACCTAGCTATAGCAGGTATACATGTAGACAACAACCTGCTGCCAGGACAGTACACAGGTAAGGCTGACCTATAGGATTGAAGGTCTCAATGACGGCCCGGGGGCCCAACGGGTAAACAATCTGGGTGTTGTGGATGGCCATACTGATGTGTGTGTGGAGTGTGAGGAGGGACACCACCGCAGCCTAGAACGAGGCCGCGTGGTGTCCCCCCTCACACCCTGAAGTAGTGATGCTCAGCCAGACTGGTCACGGAACAAGGCAGGACAAAGCCCGCGTTCAGACCGTCTGGATGGCTGGTTAAAGTGGGTTAGTGTTGTTAGTATGCTTGGTGGCTAAGGATAAGCCAGTCAGTGTGATGTAGGAAACAGACCTCTAAAGCATAACAAAGCGACTACGATGGTTGCATGTATAAAAACAACAACCATAACTTGAAGTTGACATTTATGCATTAAAAACAAACATAGGCATAACATAATGTCAGACAAAGCACATCAGATCGAACTCGCAGTTCATGCCCCTTGGGGTTAAACAATCCAACAGATCAATCCAAAAAAGTTCCCTTTGTAGCAATCGTCTGTGTAAATCACCCCCTCTTGGGCCAGCTTGTACTTGTTCCAAAATAATGCATCTTAATTGGGCAATTGAGTGCCTAGCTTCTAAAAAGTGCATTGACACTGGAGATCTCAAATTTTTGGTTCTAATGTTTGATTTATGTTCGGTCCATCTCAGCTTTGCTTTCCTCATGATGATCCCCACATAATATAGACCACAGGGACATTTAAGTGCATATACCACATTCGTTGAGTCGCACGTACAGGAGTGTTTAAGAAAGATGGATTTGCCCGTATGGGGATGTGAGATTGTGTTGCCCAGAAGAAGATTACTATAGTGCTGGCAATTGTAGCAGGGTTGTGTACCTTTGTATCGTGTGGTTATTGGATGGTCAGTTCCTGTCTCGGCTCGAATCAGGCTGTTCCTGAGAGCCCGGCTGTTTCTATATGCAAATATCGGGGGCTCTTGAAAAAGGGATTGAGTTTCAGGGTCCATTTGTAACATTGGCCAGTTCTTGTGGATAATGTTCCTGATTTTTCTGCTCTGATTAGAATGTGTAGTCACGTACACTAATTTCTCCTCTTTATTCTTGACTTTAGTCGTGAGCAGAGTGTCTCTCTGTACATTTGCCACCTTCTCTTCAATCCTGGCGATCGAGGCCGATTTGTATCCCCTCTCCCTGAATTTGTGACGTAGGGCCACTGATTGTCTTGCATACTCTGATTCCTCTGAAATGTTCCTGTGATAACGTAGGAACTGACTCAGTGGAACGCTTTCAATTGTCCTCTGCGGATGGAAACTCCGGGCTAGCAAGAGGCTATTCCTGTCAGTTGACTTAGTGAATATCCTTGTTTCGATTTTATCATTTTTCACATAGATTTCTACATCCAGGATGTTGATCTTGGATTTACTGGTTTGGGTGGTGAATTGAATACGTGGGTGCATGTTGTTCATCATATGAAAGAACTCAACCAGTTCGTTCTCCGGGCCAGACCATATGCCAAACACATCGTCAATATACCTTACAAAGATAGTGAGGTGGCGCAGCCATCTTGCTGAGGTGAGAACATGTTCATTTTCCAGATAATACATATATGTATTGGCATAAGCAGGGGCCATGGCCGCCCTCATGCTGGTACCTGAGAGTTGTAAATAGTACCTATCTCCAAATCTGAAAAAGTTATTCATAAGAACTAATTTCAGCAGTGTTAGGACAAAGATCTTGTCCCCTTGGCAGTCGTCCGACCTCAGAAGGAGCCATTCGACTGCCTCAAGTCCCGCATCATGTACTATATTGGTGTAGAGCGAGGTAACATCCATCGTAAATAGGGTATCTCTTCCATCTACAAAGAGTACTTCCTTAAGTTTCTGGAGAAAGTGTGTGGTGTCCTTAATATACGTCGGAGTTTCTTGTACAAGGGGTTGCAGAATCTTGTCCAGATATTTAGCCAGTGGTTCCAGTAGACTGTCTGTGGCTGCTATAATCGGTCTCCCTGGTGGGCCTAGTAATCTCTTGTGAATCTTGGGAAGAATATATATCACTGGTGTGATGGGGTGTGATTTTTCCAGAAATTTGCGAGTTTTTTCAGAGATAACCTCTCCGTCTTCTGCCTCATCAAGTACTTGTTTGATTAGCTTCATCAAATCCTCCGTTGGATTGTGATTTATTTCTTTGTAGGTATCCTGATCTGCAAGTTGTCGCTCCACTTCCCTGATGTATTTGATTTTATCCATTAGAACTAGAGCCCCTCCCTTGTCGGCTGGTTTGAAGATAATGTCTTTATTATCTAAGAGTCTCTTCAGGGTTTGTCGATCCGTGGCTGTAAACTTTCCTTCGTTCTTTGATTTGTATTGGATCTTCTTGAATTGGTCCAGAACAGTTCTTTCAAACACAGTCAGAACATGATTATTCACGGGCGGGTTAAATGTACTCTTGGGTGAAAGCTCCAGAAATTCTGAGGGTTCATTCATGTTTTCTTCTTCTTCAATAGAATTGAAGAATACCTTCAGCTTGAGCTTGCGCATAAGCATAAAGAAATCTATTTTCTCTTTCAGCAGGCTGCTGTTATATTGGGGCACAAAAGACAGACCCTTCCGTAAAACTTGTAATTCGATACGTGACAATGTGTAAGATGATATATTAACCACTATATCTTCTTCCCCACTGGTTTCTTTCTCTCCGATTTTTTTCTTCCTCTGTCCTCATCGGGTTGGTCCTTTTCTAAAAAAATCAGAGGTACTTGCTGCAGCGCTTTCTGTTAATGGAGTCGAAGGTGCTACCGTTGCTGTGCTTGGACTTGTTTCTAGTTCGGCGCTGGAGGCTTCCGAAGAAGTAGTATCAGTATTACCGGGTCCTGTTCTTGGGGGCCGTGGTTGGAGTGGTCTTGGAACACATAAGCCGTAGTATTCTTGCCAGTTATAGACTATATCCAATTTATAGTCTTGCGTGTCTCTCCTGAACTTTCTGATCTTTTTTGTCTCGAGTTCTTGTTTGTACTTGGCTAGTTTTTCATTGGTCTCGACCAGGATTTGTTTAAGTTGATCTTCCGTGAAGCTCTTACTTAGCACACCTTTGATGGTGCTTATTTCCTCGTCCAAAGAGGTCAGGTTGTGTGCAAGTTCTTCGATCGTTAGAAGAATTAAATCAAGGGAACACTTATTCAGGATCTGTCTCCATCTTTTTACGAAATTCGGATTTTCTTTGCATAGAGTAGGTTCTAGGTTTACTCTCAGTCCCCGAGGAATCCTCTGTGCCTTGTAATAGTATGTCAATGTTGTCGCGTGTAATTTCAAGTTAATTTCTCTCCGTATTTTCCATTCAAGCTGTTTGATTAATGCTTCCGGTTTATCAGTGCTTTTGAGCTCATCCCCTGTTGTTTTTATGAGACCCAGAATTCTCCGAGCTTCTTCTTCGCTGAATCCAAGGGATTCAGCTCCATTATTAGTAGTTGCATCAATCTTAGCAAAGGACATAGTCCAGTAGTGCGGCTAACACGTTCAATATAAGTACAGTTAAGATTAAGGATGATGTGTGCAGGAGGGGCGTGGCTTGGACGCCATGTGAAAGGACGTGCCTGAACGGGAGCTCCCGCTGATCCGAACATTATCCGGCTGAATCCGCGCAACGGCCGCTACGATGTGGCATAGACGGTGATGACTGTAAATGCGAAGCTCGGCTGCACATGTGGATGCATTCTCATACGGGATTGTGCAGCGCTTGTGTACTCAGGAGCCGCGTGAAGTTTTTGGGCCGGAGCTTCGCCGGCAGACAAAATGGCTGCCGTCGCTTGATGTTGGGACAAAGGATCGGGGACCGGATCCTGGAGGCGATTCCCTCAGTTCACGTTCAGCGCGATCCAGCGAAAGCAAGCTTGACTGGAGGTAGCCGAAACTGTGTGGCGACGGGGGGACATAGTGCCCCCAGGCCTGGGGCCTAAGCGAGATCGAAGGGACGCTCCTGATCGAAGATATGACGAGCAAGCTCCTGAGGGCGAAGAATAAACAGCCCACGCTCGACGAATTTGCCAAGACATCGCCTGGCACCGAGGGGATCAGGAGCAAAGAGAAGGCCCAGCCCAAGGAGATGGCCGCAGGAGGAACGAATCAGGAGGTCCTGGCAGCGATCGCAGATCTGAAGGCGACATGGGAGACCAAACTCCAACTTGCGGTGGCCGAACTGAAAACTGCGATGGAACTTCAGGTCGGGGCGGTACAGGAGGACGTGAACCTCCTGAGGCAAGATGTGCGAACCCTGGCCGAGCGCACAGAGACCCTGGAGAAGGAGATGGGCCCGACTGTGGCGGAATGCACCGCGCACAAACGAGAGATCCATGCCCTGGTGCAGAGGGTAGGCAACCTGGAAAGCAGGGCTGAAGAGGCAGAAGGTCGGGCCCGCAGAAACAACATCCGGATTGTGGGCCTACCGGAGGGAGCTGAGGGCCAGAATCCCACAGATTTTATTGAGACTTTGCTGCTGCAGGAGATCACCGGAGGTGCCCTAACGCAGGGATTTGCAGTGGAGAGGGCACATAGGGCCCTGATCAGAAGGCCACTGCCGGGTAATCCGCCCAGGCCCGTGATCGCCAAGATCCTCAACTACAAAGACCGGGAGAAGATTCTGGAACATTTTCGTAAAGGGGGCACCATACGGCGAGGGGAGGCAACCATCACTGCTTACCCCGACTACACTCTACAAGTGCAGCGCAGTCGGATGAACTTTGGGGCGGTCAAAAGGCGCCTGCGGACGGCCGGTTTCAAGTATATGTTACTCTACCCAGCCAAACTTAAGGTCTTCTTCAAGGCTAAGACGCTGTTTTTCGACACCCCCGAGGAGGCCATGGAATGGCTCGATGCGCAGAACTGCCCTCAGGAGCCTGATGAGCAGATGGCGGACGGAGCAGGGAGAGTTAAGTGAAACAGTGGGCCCGGCGGACTTTGAACATTTGGACTGGAATATAGTCTTTGCCACTTTGTGATGGGGATGTACTTTTTAACTGTTTCGAACATGGTCCGCGAGCGCGGATATAAATGTGTAGGGGGCATCCGAGGGCCGTTTTATTCGTACCCCAGTGTGTGGTTAGGTTAGTCACTGTGTGGGGTGTGACACCCTGTCGGGTTCTCTACGGAGGTTTCCGTAGAGAACCGAACACGGGGATGCCTGAGATCCAGGGATGGAGCTGGGCAGTTGGTTGGGTTAGGGGGGTGTTAGTTGTTATGTGAGCCTGGGGAAGAAACTGAGAAGGGATGTAGTCGGGACTGGGGGGAGGCGATCAGACCAGAGGGGGAAGTGGGAGCTACGGATAAATCATGGGAGACCTTAAGGTATTGACATGGAATGTTAGAGGGTTGAATAGCTACCTGAAGCGTAATAAGGTCATGTTGTATTTGAAGAGGCAGAGGATAGACGTGGCCTTGTTACAGGAGACGCATTTGACACGGGATAAACTTGAAATGGTGCGGAGAAAATGGAGGGGGACAGTGGCTGGATCCACATTCTCTGCGTATGCCAGGGGTGTGCTGGTTTGGGTTGCACCACATGTCCCGTTCAAGCTCTTGGGGGAGGTTGTGGAGTCGGACGGGCGGCTGGCCATGGTTCGGGGGATTGTGGAAGGTAGAGTTGTCTGTATCATAAACACTTATGCGCCCAACCAGGACACAGCGACTTACTTCAAGACACTGTGCGCGAGACTCGGTGAAGGGATGGGGAGCACAGTAATCTGGGGTGGAGACTTTAATTGTGTGCTTAACCCCAGGGAGGACAGGTCGGATGACAAAATGGTTAGGCCCAGCCCAGCGGCCAAGGTGTTGCAGTCGCTGCTAGCGGATCTAGGCCTGGTAGACGTGTGGAGAGCGAGACACCCGGGTGGGAGGCAGTATTCGCACTATTCGGCTCCGCACCAACTGCACACGAGGCTCGACTACTTTTTTGCCACTCCAGACATTCTTACGGAGTGTGAACAGATTGACTACAGGGCGAGGGTCCTCTCGGACCACTCGCCCCTAATCATGCATTGGCGGCTGCGCCCCCCACGTGCACGGATCCCAACATGGCGCCTTCGGGCGGAAGCGCTACGGGATCCGGTATTCAAGGAGGACATGAGGGAGGAGATAGTCGCGTATTTTGAGTCGAACACAGGGAGTGTCAAATCGGCTGGTACTTTGTGGGAGGCTTTTAAGGTGGTGATGAGGGGAGTTGCTATCGCGAAGTCCAAGGGATTAATGGGCGGAATCCTGACCTACCTGCGAGAGGCCGAGATCGAGCTGGAAAAAGAATTGGAGAAGGGTGGGACCGATATGGAAGTAGTTACTGAGCTGCAGCAGCGGTGCTCTGGGCATTGGGACAGACTTTGTAACCTGAATTATACGAAGTACATTGAGAGGTTGCATGCGGGTGGGGACAAGACAGGCAGGCTCCTCGCTTGGCTATATAAGAGCGAAACCCCTAGGGCTCCGATCCGATCGGTCATCACCGAAGGGGGTGCGGAGATCGATACGCAAGAAGGGGTAAATGGGGCATTCGCAGAATACTACCAAACATTGTATGAAGATCGGGAAGGGGGGAGCCGAGAGGAGATAGATGAAGTACTCGGGGATATAGGCCTGCCCAGAATCAGCGATGAAGAGCGAGAGGAGATGGATGCTCCGATCACTCTGGAAGAGCTCAGAGAAAGCTGCCCACTTGCAAGGCCCCGGGGGCGGACGGGTTCCCCAGCGAGTTTTATAAGGCGTATGGGGAGGAGGTATTCCCACCCATGCTGGACATGTTTAATGAGGCGTTTGAGCTGGGACAGCTACCAGAATCACTCAGGGAAGCGGTCATAGTGCCACTCCCCAAGCACAATACACCGGGACACGGTTGCGGCTCCTATCGACCCTTGTCAATGCTGAACCAGGACAGCAAGATCCTAACAGCTGTCTTGGCGGCTAGAATGAGGAGAGTGATAGGCAAGCTGATTCACCCTGACCAGACGGGCTATGTCCCGGACAGGAACATTACCCACAACCATAGACGCCTACACAGAGTGGTCGAATGGGGATGTAGCAAAGACGGCGAAATGGCGATAGTGGCGCTGGATGCGGTCAAGGCGTTCGACTCTGTTCGTTGGCCGTGGCTGTTGGCGGCACTGGATCACTTCGGAATGGGGCCAGGGTACAGGAGGTGGGCCGAATTATTATATAGCGCGCCTCTAGCCAGAGTTCGTACGGGGGCAGTAGTGTCGGATAGGTGGCAGTTAGGTAGAGGCACCAGGCAGGGATGTCCTTGGTACCCAATGTTGTACATCCTGGCCCTTGAGCCCTTGGCAATTTACCTCCGGCAACAGTATGACCCGGTGGGCATAGAGGTGGGGGGGGAGAGCCATCTGATATCCCTGTATGCCGACGATATGCTGTTGTACCTCCAATACCCTGAAGAGAACCTGCAATATGTCTTGGAGGTGATGGAGAGGTTTGCTTGGCTTTCTGGTATAGCGGTCAACCCTCGGAAATCCACCCTGTTCCCGCTGGGCGGCTATGTGGGGATACCGGCTGAGAGGTTGCCAGTATTGCGAATCCCATGGGCGACAAGCACCTTTCGGTACCTTGGCATAGACGTATATCACACGACCGGGGAGGAACACAGGCACAATACTGAATTGGCAGTGGGGAGGATCGAGAAGTGCATGAGGTTTTGGGAGAAACTACCCTTAGCGATGATGGGCCGGGGTGCTATGTTTAAGATGGTCGTGCTACCTAGGCTGCTGCATTATTTCAATAACATTCCATACATGATACCCAAGGGGTTTTTTGCTAGACTACATAGGGTATGTAGAGATTTCTTATGGCAGGGCACGCGTAACAGGGTCGCATTGTGGAAATTGCAGAAGGCTTATGAGAAAGGCGGCGTGAGGCTGCCGAACTTTGAGGCCTACTACGTGGCAGCGCAGCTGCAGTACGTGGCCAAGTGGCTTTCGGACGACGAAACCCCGGAACATAGACTGTTGGGAAAGGACTGCTCCCCCTTCTACCTGCGAGAGATTATTTGGGTATCCAGCACATGGATGAGGGGGCGTCCTAAGATGCTAGCGTTGGGCAGGAACATGTGGCGAAGAGCCTGCCGGATGATGGGGGATCCCCTGCCGTGCATGCCGCAGCTGCCGCTAGTGGCCTTGGCAGGGGAAGACGGACAGCTTAGGGCCATCCTGCGAACATACTGGGAGTCAGTGGGGCTGGTCACTCTGGGGGACATTTGGCAGGATGGGGCCTTGGCGGAGTTCGCAGATCTAGAGGCGGGGGCGGGGCTGCATGCGGGGCAATACATGACGTTCCACAGAGTGGTCAGGGAGGTCCGGAGCACTTGGCCCGAGACCGTATTGGCTGACGAGCCGGATGCGACGCTGGAGATTATGTATGACGCATCCGAGGGCGGGCATGAGGTCTCCAGGCTGTACGAGATGCTGATGGCAAAGGTTGGGAAGGATTTGGGGTACCTGAGGTTGGAATGGGAAACAGAGATGGGGGCCCCGATGGCGGATGGGCAGTGGGAGCGCGCCCTGGGGTACCACAAAAAAGTATCGAGGAATGCCAGGTTTAAACAGATACAACTATATATCACGCATAGGGCATACATGACCCCCCTGAGAATTTCCAGATTTCGAGACGCTGGGCGCCAGGCGTGTCCCAAGTGTAACACAGAGAATGCTGATGTGATTCACATGTTCTGGGCCTGCCCTGTGATTGCAACCTACTGGAGTGAAGTGGCGCAGAAGCTGGCAGGGAGGGGCATTGTACTTAAGATAGATTCGGCCTGGGCCTGTTTGCTTGGAGGGTACCCCAGGGCGCGCAAGCTTCGGCACGTGGAGAAGCTTAAAGATTTGGCTTATACACTTGCCAAACGCAGAATAGCCATGGGATGGAAGAATTGTCAGAGGCCACGGGTGGAGGTATGGTGGCGTGACCTCCAGAAATGGGCTGCCGCCGAGACGACAGCATGGTGGGAGGCCAGCAGGGCGGGAGGGGAGGAAGAGGTGAGCTCCCTCACGGCATGGAAGGTGCTATTGGCTGAACTGTTTAGTACGGGGTCGACCTCGGCTGGATCTGAGAGCGACGGAACCCCACCACACGGAACGGACAATGATGGTGGACACCCTGCAGGCTCATAGGGGGGAGGGAAGGGGATTGTTAAGTTAATTCTGTTCTGTTTTTTCTTTCTTTTCTTTTTCATATCTGTTGTTTGGCCTTTGTTGTGGCTTGATGTGTTCTATTTATGTTCTGTTGCACTGTGTGGTCGTTATAAAATAAAGTACATTTTAAAAAAAAAAAAAAGGATGATGTGTGCACTCCCCAATTGTGGCCACTCAAAGAGACGAAAAAGCGGTATGGGGTGGGAGGCACTACTACAAGTTCATATAATCAAAATAAACATAAACATAGATGCTTGTTCTTACAGATTTCGAGCAATAAATTAGTTGAGTAAATAGATTTCAGGTGCAGCAGGGCAGATCCCGAGGCCACTCGAGATCAAAACACAGAAAGGACATCAAACAAACATCGGGTGTTGCCAGCCGATAGCCCTGTGTTGCACTCCTAATGGGGTATAAACCCCTATGTGGTTTAATGATCTATCGTGAGAGGGGATCTCCCAGTTACCGGAAGGCACCCTCCCAAAGGTGTACATAAAGCTTTCCAATAGACTTGGGTAAACTAGTATTCATATATGTACATAACAGTCATGAACTGTGTACTTTAAGTAGATGAATGTCCACCTGATAGAGTCTGTTCAGGAGCCACCAAGAACCTTCACACTACAAGTGCACAACACATGTATTTTATATGTCACAAGGTAATTAGACACATTACAAAAAACATTAAGTATAATGAAATTAGATTCCAATCCAGGTCTCAAATATACAATTGGATAAGATATCGAACTCAGTGTTTAACAGGCAGCATCAGAAGACCTTTTCATTTGATGCAAATGTACAATACAATACATATAGTCGTTCAACTTCAACATAAACAGGCAAAGTGTAGAGTATCCAGAAACATAGGATTTCTGTAACAAAACATACAATAATTCATATTTGCGGATAACAAAAGTATTTGCAGATAACAAAAGTGTTTGTGAGTCCTGAACACTCCTAGATGTGAACAAGTGCCAACGCGTTTCGGATTCGGATGAATCCATCTTCAGGGCAGGGAATATTAAGTTCCTTCAAATTTAAATGGGTATTCCTAGGGAAATGTAAATAAACTAGTTAGCTAATCGGGAATTATAAATGAAAAGGTAAGTATTGAACACCCAAAGGTATGCACTAACCTTAGTATTGAAGTTTAGAAATCAAGATTCTTATAATCTGTGTAGTGAACGAAAAAATCAATGTCAGCTTGTGAGAATCTAAATCTAAGTTCACAAAGTATTCAAAATTAAAAAGCAGAAGCCAAAAAGCATAAAGCAAAGGGGTAACACTCACCACGTTCAAAGGCGAATACGGATCACCCCGGATGTGAGTTATCTGTCTGCCTCCCTTTGTACTCTGCAGTTGTTTCTTGAAATAGCATTCTTGATCTTGCGCCACCATAGACTCTGCTTCATTTGCGCAGAAAGCCGTTTTTCAGCATCTCCTGACTCTTCAGCCCTGATCTGTTTCTGAGGTAGTTAGAATGGATCTTTGCACAAACTGGCGTCCATTTTCCAAGCCACATTAGATATATTCCTCTATAGCAAGCTTCTATGCATCTCATCTACCTTGCGTTGTGTCAGGAATCAGGGTTGGCACAGGCGTGGAGTGCTAAAATACGCCTATTGAGTCATTATGTGCTGGAAGGACAAGGAAACTTCAGTTCCCAGCATCCTTTGTGTTATTTTGTAATTTGGCCCGTGCGCGCCTTGCCAGCTGTACTGCATCAAGAATCAAGGCAGCTTAAAGGCAGGTAACGGCGGTGGGCAGGTGTGGCTTATTGTTGATTGGGAGCAGGAGTCAGGCTGCCGCGTTCGGCAACAGGAGGAAGGCGTCCGCGTGCGACGAAACGAGATGCAGAGGAGGAACGCTTGATCGCACGCGTTCACAGTGCGGTAGGAGCAGGAGGGGCGCTGAGTAGCCGGCAGAGACAACGCTTGCTGTTCTTCGTCTGGGAAGTCCCACGGGGCTCCCCAGACTCAAGATAAGTACTCGTGAGGGCAATATATTTCCTGAACTGCTTGGAATGATTTACCGCTGTTTCACTATTTGTCTGGGAAGTCCCATGGGCTCCCCAGACCTGAGATAAGTAACGCCCTAATCACTTTGAATTCAATCAGTGTGAAAAAACGAAAGTGTGTTTGTTACTCGTATAATTCAAGAACTTTGCCAATCTTGTGTGGGTTAATATAGGAAGTACTGCATATGGACAACGACATTTCACTAGTGCCAGGAACTAAAGGAAATGCATTTATGTTGTATGTTGCTAACGCTGCCTGAAGGGCCATGTGTATTGTCTAATCATTTTGGGAAGTTTTCCCTTATGTGTGGTCATATTGCTTGCTTATGTGTTGTATGAGAATGATATTTCAGAGCAGGATACAGTACACGTATTAAGGTGTGCTATTCAGGAATCAGGTCTATCTTAATTGTGCAGGTGATTTTTCTGTTCATTCTATGTGAGTTAGAGTAGGGTTTTTTCCTGGTGTTTCCCCAGTCCCATCCACCTTAGGAGTTTCCTTACCCTCTTTCCGGTGTTCCTAATTTCCCCTCCCTATCCACAACCTCTCCCTAACCCCTCTTCCCCCCCATTCGCTGCCACGTGGAAACCTGTTTCTTAACTCAGGCGCCTGTGCCGACCACGGTGGGAGGGTCGAGTTCATTCGGCTTCCGTGGTTCGGGGGAGAGTGTCGATCTCTCTTCCTTCCAGTTAGTGTGATTGTGACATAATAAGCCACCCCCAAATTGGGATACTCACAACCACCTAAGCCAAATGGACCCGACACCTCCACCTTTAGCGGATGTGCTAAAGGTTTTACAGGATATTCAGTTGGAATTAGCACATGCTAGGCAGGAAGCTACCACCTTGAAAGCCCAGGTACAAGGGTTGGTAGCGCAAGGTACCCCTTTGGAGGGGCCCAGTACCTCCACTACGGAGGGCACTTCCATTAGGGGCAATCCTACGGTCATTGTCCAACCACCGAGTAGTGTACCCTTGGCCTCACCAGAACGTTTTTCAGGGGATCCTAGGAAATACATGATATTTCTTACCCAATGTAGACTCCATTTTTTGTGCAAACCTGCGGCGTTTGAGACCATCCAAGCCAGAACCGCTTTTGTAATATCCTATTTGACAGGGGATGCAGCAGCCTGGGCGATGCCCTTAGTACAGAAAGATGACCCCTTGTTATATAACTGGGATAATTTTCTAGGAGAATTTGGTAGACTGTTTGATAGACGGGAGGTTTCATTGGCCCAAGACAAGGAGTTGTTAGGGTTAAGACAGGGATCACGAGATTTGGATACATATGTGACACAGTTCAATAGATTAGTGATTGAAACTGAATGGCCAGAAGCAAAACAGACGGTACTGTTTTATCAAGGGCTACGGGAGGAAATGAAAGATGCCATTGCGCAGGTAGAACCGCAACCCAGTACTTGTACAGCGATGATAGACCTAGCCCTTAGATTAGATCATAGAATGAATGAGAGAAGGGGAGATGAGAAGAAACCAGAAGCAGTCCCGTTTGTGAGATTGGACAGGAGTAGAGGACGAAGGAGTAGCGGTGTGGAACCAATGCAGATTGGTAGTATAAGAGGTCCGTTATCTGAGGCAGAAAAAGAACAACGTAAACTTAATAAATTGTGTTTGTACTGTGGACAGGCAGGGCATTTTATTTGTACCTGTCCTAATACTCCACAAAAGAATCTTGGAGGGGAACGAGGCAAGAAGGAAGCGGGGAAAGAGTTGGGCCGACCTTAGGGGGAACTCAGGTGACAGGCCCGAAGGAAGCAAGGTTCCCCAAATTAGTGGCAAATACAGTTGGGAGCAAGACATCTCATTTGTATATTCTGGTAACGTTATGTTGGGCGATGTCTAAGCAAGTGGTGTTGGCTATGGTGGATTCAGGGGCCACAGGTAATTTTGTGGACATTACATTGGCCCACCAGTTAGGACTACCTGTACAAGATAAACCAAGAGTGGAAGGGGTCCAATCAGTGGACGGTTCTCCGTTAGTATCTGGTCCTATGAAACAACAAACGCATAAGTTACAGATAACATTTGCATCAGGTCACAGAGAAGACATTGCTTTTGATTTAATAGCTGCACCACAGTTTGGTTTAATTTTAGGAATGCCCTGGTTAGTGCAACATAATCCCAGGATTGATTGGGAAAAGCAGACTGTAGAGTTTACGGAGCAGAAGTGTCAATGACACATGATATCTGAGATGGAACCTTCGGGATGGTTGGTTGATCAAGAAAGAAAGGATCAAGTGGTAGGAGCAGTGGAAGCAGGGATTCCCTTGCAATACTGAGAGTTTGCAAAAGTATTTGACAAAGGTGGGGCAGAGCAACTACCACCCCATAGACCATATGATTGTGTCATTGAATTGGAGGAGGGGGCGAAGTTGCCTTGTAGCAGAATCTACGCCCTGACAGAAACGGAAAATGAACATCTAAGAGTGTATCTGGATGAAATGCTGGAGAAGGGGTTCATTAGACATTCCACGTCCCCTGTCTCCTCTCCCTTGTTTTTTGTCCCTAAGAAAGAGGGGATATTACGAACTTGTATTGATTACCGCGCATTGAATAAGGTGACCATTAAGAATAGGTTTCCCTTACCTCTAATTTCAGTATTATTGGATCAGGTGCGGGCGGCAAAAATATACACGAAATTGGACTTAAGGGGGGCATACCACTTGATCAGAGTGCGGGAGGGGGATGAGTGGAAGACGGCATTCCGGACAAAGTTTGGTTTATTTGAATACTTGGTCATGCCGTTTGGATTATGCAATGCTCCTGCGGCATTTCAATTCTTTATGCAAGAAGTTTTGAGAGATTTTATTGATGTGTTTGTCATAGTTTACATTGACGACATTTTGATTTATTCAGTTTCACCAGAACAACATGTTCAGCATGTGAGGGCAGTGCTTCAGAGGTTACAGGAGTATCAGCTCTGTGTAAAATTGGAGAAATGTGCTTTTCACACTAGGCAGGTGGAGTTTCTAGGGTTTATTCTCACTCCAGAGGGTGTAGTAATGGATGCAAAAAAAGTACAAGCTGTAACAGATTGGCCATCTCCTCAATGTATCAAGGACGTTCAATCATTTCTAGGATTTGCCAATTTCTATCGGCGTTTTATTAGCAATTTTTCAGCCATTGTAAAGCCAATTACACGATTGCTGAAGAAGGCAACACCATTTGTTTGGGGTTCTGAAGCAGAAAAGGCATTTCAGACTTTAAAGGTAGCTTTTACCACTGCACCAGTGTTGAGACATCCAGACACAAGTCAAGCCTTCAAGGTGTAAACTGACGCTAGTAACTTGGCGGTGGGGGCTATTTTGTCACAGAAGGATATGGAGGGAGTGTGGCATCCAGTGGCATTTTATTCTAGAAAGTTATCGGGTTGTGAACAGAATTATTCTATCACGGATAAGGAGTTGTTAGCTATTCGATCAGCTTTTCTAGAATGGAGACATTACCTATTGGGGGCTAAGCATCAGGTAGTAGTGGTGACTGATCACAAGAATCTGCAATACTTTAAGACTGCTCACAAACTTAGTCCCAAACAACTCCGCTGGTCTCAGTATTTCAATGAATTTGATTTCGTAGTAACCTTCAGGCCAGGAAAGAATAATGGCAAAGCAGATGCACTGTCTAGGCAGCAAAATTTGGAGAGTGTGGAGAGTGAAGTAAGAGCAATTATTCCCTCAGAGAAAGTCATTGGAGCAATTACCACCAACTTAATTGGGGAGGTCAAGAGAGCATTACCACCTCGGCAACTCCAGAAGTGGCGGGACAGTCATCCAGAAAAAAGGGTGCGGCAGGGGTTGCCGTACCATCAAGACCGATTATTTCTACCTACTAAAGAAGTACAGAAAAAAGCATTATATTGGTGTCATAATTCTCCATTAGCGGGACATGCTGGTCAAAGAAAAATGCAAACTATGCTAGAAAAGTATTTTTGGTGGCCTACATTGAGACAGGATGTCAGCAACTATCTACTAAAATGTGAGAATATATGAGAAACAAAGCAGATCATGTAAAGAAAAGAGGGTTACTTCAACCATTACCCACTCCTGAGAAGGTATGGACCCATATATCAATGGATTTCATTACCGACCTTCCACCTGATAAGCAGTTTGACACGATTTGGGTAGTGGTGGATTTCTTGTCCAAACAAGCGCATTTCATTCCTTGTGAAGGAATACCTGGAGCAGTCAGGTTAGCAGAGTTGTTTCTTCAACATGTGGTTAGACTACATGGTTTGCCAAGAAGTATTGTCTCAGATAGAGGACCTCAATTCACTTCACGGTTTTGGCGAGCTTTCTGTCGCATGTTGGGAATCAACTGTGCTCTCTCTACGAGTTATCATCCCCAAACTGATGGTCAGACAGAACGAGTCAACCAAACACTCAAACAATATTTGAGAGGCTATTTAGGTGATGGACGAGAATCTTGGGTACAGGCACTCTGGTTGGCTGAATTTACATATAACAATACACTGCACACATCATTGGGTATGTCTCCTAATGAATGCATATTTGGGTATGAGCAAAATATGATACCAGAACATTTACCTGAAGTGGAGAATCTACCTGTGTTGCAAGATCGAAAACAGTTGCTTCTCAAAATCCGACAGAAGGCGCACACCAATTTGGAACAGGCTAAGAAAGCCTATAAAAGACATGCTGATAAACACCGACAGGAGAGTCTGTGTTATAAAGCAGGAGATAGGGCTTGGTTATCAACCAGAAATCTCTCCATAGTTGGATCTCGTAAATTTATGCCTAGATTTATTGGACCTTATGAAATCATTGCATGTGTGTACCCAACAGCTATGAAACTGCGTTTGCCTAAAACACTACAAATACACCCGGTATTCCATGTTTCTTTGCTTAAACCTGCAGCTCCAGGGACAACTACGAAGAAACCCCCAGCCATAGTGAAAGATGGGAACATGGAATAGGAAGTAAAACGCATTGTGGATTCCAGAAAAAGATATCGACAACTATGGTATTTGATCCACTGGGAAGGTTACGGCCCTGAGGATTGTTCTTGGGAACCAGCTAGAGAGGTTCATGCTCCCAGGTTAGTGAAACAATTTCATTTACGCAACCCAGGTAAACCAGGTCCTGGGAGGAGCCCTGGAAGAGAAGGTAATGTCAGGAATCAGGGTTGGCACAGGCGTGGAGTGCTAAAATACGCCTATTGAGACATTATGTGCTGGAAGGAAAAGGAAACTTCAGTTCCCAGCATCCTTTGTGTTATTGTGTAGTTTGGCCCGTGCGCGCCTTGCCAGCTGTACTGCATCAAGAATCAAGGCAGCTTAAAGGCAGGTAACGGCGGTGGGCAGGTGTGGCTTATTGTTGATTGGGAGCAGGAGTCAGGCTGCCGCGTTCGGCCACAGGAGGAAGGCATCCGCATGCGACGAAACGAGATGCAGAGGAGGAACGCTTGATCGCACGCGTTCACAGTGCGGTAGGAGAAGGAGGGGTGCTGAGTAGCCGGCAGAGACAACGCTTGCTGTTCTTCGTCTGGGAAGTCCCACGGGGCTGCCCAGACTCAAGATAAGTACTCGTGAGGGCATTATATTTCCTGAACTGCTTGGAATGATTTACCGCTGTTTCACTATTTGTCTGGGAAGTCCCATGGGCTCCCCAGACCTGAGATAAGTAACGCCCTAATCACTTTGAATTCAATCAGTGTGAAAAAACGAAAGTGTGTTTGTTACTCGTATAATTCAAGAACTTTGCCAATCTTGTGTGGGTTAATGTAGGAAGTACTGCATATGGACAACGACATTTCACTAGTGCCAGGAACTAAAGGAAATGCATTTATGTTGTATGTTGCTAACGCTGCCCGAAGGGCCATGTGTATTGTCTAATCATTTTGGGAAGTTTTCCCTTATGTGTGGTCATATTGCTTGCTTATGTGTTGTATGAGAATGATATTTCAGAGCAGGATACAGTACACGTATTAAGGTGTGCTATTCAGGAATCAGGTCTATGTTAATTGTGCAGGTGATTTTTCTGTTCATTCTATGTGAGTTAGAGTAGGGTTTTTTCCTGGTGTTTCCCCAGTCCCATCCACCTTAGGAGTTTCCTTACCCTCTTTCTGGTGTTCCTAATTTCCCCTCCCTATCCACAACCTCTCCCTAACCCCTCTTCCCCCCATTGGCTGCCACGTGGCGACCTGTTTCTTAACTCTGGCGCCTGTGCCAACCACGGTGGGAGGGTCGAGTTCATTCGGCTTCCGTGGTTCGGGGGAGAGTGTTGATCTCTCTTCCTTCCAGTTAGTGTGATTGTGACACGTTGCTGCGTATTTACACTTATTGATCCACAAGTTACTTCATGTTCTTTTTATATACATTACTTTATCATTTCGTACATGTTTCTCTTGTCGCTTCGGTTACATTGTCATTCTCAAGTATTCACATTGTTTCAGCATATCCTCTTATATCATCTTTATGACATCACTCTGCCCCTGCCAGATGTCATTCACCACTCCATGGTGTCTGATGGTGCGGGCAGATATCCATCCACTCTCTCAACGTGAGGGTACATTCGGTATGGTTCTCTGAGTGCATAATGTCTCTCATACACTCAATGCTGTGTAGGGACAACATAGGGGGTCCCACATACAGCTCTTCTCCTGCTGTTACAGTATGATGGCGGTGAGGGGGCGGGCGTTTGTGAAATATGTATCTACCTGCTCCTCTACATTCCCCTCTGTTGTCGAGTCCTCGACCACATTCCTCTCTTCATTCTCCTTTTCATTTTCCTTTATCATCTCTTCATATGATTGTTTCTTTAGGATCCAGATCTTTGTCACCCCCCCTCAGGGGACCTGCTTTTCTTATATGTTCATCCACACTCCAGGTCATGTGGCAACAATCTCCTGATGGTGGACAAAATATCCAGCGTCCTACATATTTTTTCATGATCCTTAGGGGAATAGAACTTCGTTCCTGGAGGTGCAAGCGGTGCTTTTTATTATATTCTCACAAGTTATCTCTTCATTTTGCATTTTCTGATCACTTCCTGCATCTATATCAATCATGAGTTTCGTCCCAATAACTTTCTTGGCTGTCTTCTTACATTGTCCAAAAATTATCCTTATAAGACTAAATCCTAGCATTACCAACAGTAGTACTGCTCCAAGTAAGTTGAAGGCTTCCACCAGCCATGTTGGAATCTATGAGAACAGGGACAAAAGCCAGCCATCATCCTCAGGCTCATCAACTTCACCCTTCATCTTTCTGTGCAGGGTTGACAACATCGTTATTCCTTCTGTCAGAGTCCCATTATCTTCATCATGGGCAGGTATAAAATGTGCAACAAGAATGCCCAATATTTGCACACATGTCAGGGCTGGCATCTGGAATCAGGGCTGGCAAAGACATGGAGTCCTGAAATATGCCTATTAAGACAATAGGAGCTGGGAAGGACTTGGAAACTACAGCTCCCAGCATCCTTAGTGCCTTCCTGTAGTTCGACCTGTGCGCGCGTTGCCAGCTGTCTTGAATTAAGAATAGCTTATTAGCAGGCAACGGCAGCGGGCAGGTGTGGCTTATTTTCTCCAGCAGTCGGAGTCAGGCGGGTCGCGCACGGAGAGAAGTGATGCAAGTGAGGAACTCTTGAGCGCTACACGGCTGCCGTTCGGAAGGAGTAGGAGGGGCTCGAGGTGGCCTACAGAATCGCGGCATTACGCTTGTTGTCTGGGAAGTCCTGTGGGGCTCCCCAGACCTAAGATAAGTACTTGTGGGGCACCGTGATTGATCTATCTGGGGAAATGGTGCTGAGAGTGATTTACAGCTTGTCATTATTCGTCTGGGAAATCCCAAGGGGCAACCAGACCTAGGATAAGTAACGTCTCAAGTTTCTTGGAAACAAAGGGTGTTGTGCTAAAACCTACATTACATGCTTATTAGGAGTTGGACTGCATTTGTACTGGAAAACACAGTATTCGTGGTTATGTATCAGGACACACACAGAAAAAGACTCTTGAGGCCACAGGAACAGGAAGTTATTCTTCACTAGTGCAGTTAACTAGTGGGAAAAGCATTTATGTTGTATGTTGCTAATGCTGCCTGAAGGGCCATGTGTACTGTCTAATCATTATGGGAATGTTCCCTTTTCATCATATTGCTTGCTTTATGTGTTTTCTGTGAACTAGCAGGGTGTAGTACACGTATTAAGGTGTGCTATTCAAGAACTAGGCATAGGTCTATAGCGCAGGTGGCATTTCTATTGGTTACATGTTAGACAGAGTAGAGTAGGGTTTTTTCCTGGCGTTTCCCCTTTCCCATCCACTTTAGGATTTCCTTACCCTCTCTCCAGTGTTCCTAATTTCCCCCTCCTATCCACAACCTCTCCCTAACCCCTCTTCCCCCCATTGGCTGCCACGTGGCGACCTGTGTTCTATATCAGGTGCCTGTGCCAACCACGGTGGGAGGGTCGAGTTCATTCGGCTTCCGTGGTTCGGGGGAGAGTGTTAATCTCTCTTCCTTCCCGTCAAGTGTGATTGTGACATAATAAGCCACCCCCATATTGGGATACTCACAACCACCCAAGCCAAATGGACCCGACAACTCCACCTTTGGCCGATGTGCTAAATGCTTTATAGGATATTCAGTTGGAATTAGCGCATGCTCGGCAGGAGGCTACCACGCTGAAAGCGCAGGTACAAGGATTGGTAGCACAAGGTACGCCTTTAGAGGGGCCCAGTACATCCAACACTGTGGGCAGCTCCACTAGTAGAAATCCAACGGTCATTGTCCAGCCCCCTAGTAGTGTTCCCTTGGCTGCACCAGAACGTTTTTCAGGGGATCCTAGAAAATACATGACTTTTCTTACACAATGTAGACTCCATTTTTTGTGCAAGCCTGCGGCATTTGAGATCGTCCAAGCCAGAACTGCCTTTGTAATATCCTATTTGACAGGCGATGCAGCAGCATGGGCGATGCCTTTGTTATATAATTGGGATAATTTCTTAGTAGAATTTGGTAGACTGTTTGATAGAAGAGATGTTTCACTGGCACAAGACAAAGAGCTGTTAGGGCCAAGACATGGGTCACGAGATTTGGTAACATACGTGACACAGTTCAATAGATTAGTGATTGAAACAGAATGGCCAGCGGCAAAACAGACAGTACTGTTTTATCAAGGACTATGGGAGGAACTGAAAGATGCAATTGCGCAGGTAGAACCGCAACCTGGTACTTTTACAGCCATGATAGATCTAGCCCTTAGGTTAGATCATAGAATGAATGAAAGAAAGGGAGACAAGAAACCTGAAGCAGTCCCGTTTGTGAGATTAGATAGGAGTAGAGGCGGAAGGAGTAGCGAGGTGGAACCAATGCAGATTGGTAGTGTAAGAGGACCTTTATCAGAGGCAGAAAAGGAACAGCGGAAGCTTAATAAATTGTGTTTGTACTGTGGACAAGCAGGCCATTTTATCCGCACCTGTGCTAATACTCCGCAGAGGAATTTAGGAGGGGAACGGAGCAAGAAGGAGGCGGGAAAAGAGTTGGGCCGACCTTAGGGGGAACTCAGGTGACAGGCCCGAAGGAAGAAAGGTTCCCCAAATTGGTGGCAAATACGGTTGGGAGTAAGACCTCTCATTTGTATATATTGGTGACATTATGGTGGGCGATGTCCAAGCAGGCAGTGCTGGCTATGGTGGATTCAGGGGCCACAGGTAATTTTGTGGATATTACATTGGCCAATCAGTTAGGGCTACCCGTACAAGACAAACAGAGTGGAAGGGGTGCAGTCTGTGGACGGTTCTCCTTTAGTGTCCAATAAGACAACAAACGCAAAATTTGCAGGTGACATTTGCATCAGATCACAGAAAAGACATTACTTTTGATCTGATAGCCGCACCACAGTTTGGTTTGATTTTGGGAATGCTTTGGTTAGTGCAACACAATCCAAGGATCGATTGGGAAAAGCAGACAGTAGAATTTGAAGAACAGAGGTGCCAAGAACACATGGTATCGGAGGTGGGACCCACAGCTTGGTTGGTTAATCAGGAAAGAAGGAATCAAGAAAGAAGGGATCAGGTGGTGGGAGCAGTAGAATCAGAAATTCCCTTGCAATACTGAGAGTTCGCCAAGGTATTTGACAAAGGTGGGGCAGGTCAACTGCCGCCTCATCGACCATATGATTGTGTCATTGAATTGGAGGCTGGGGCAAAGCTGCCTTGTAGCAGAATCTATGCCCTGACAGAAACAGAAAATAAACATCTAAGAGAGTATATGGATGAAATGTTAGAGAAGGGGTTCATTAGACATTCCGCGTCCCCGGTCTCCTCTCCCTTGTTTTTTGTCTCAAAGAAAGAGGGGACATTACGAACCTATATTGATTACCGCGCTTTAAATAAGGTAACCATTAAGAATAGGTTTCCATTGCCCCTAATTTCAGTATTACTGGATCAGGTGCGGGCGGCAAAAATGTACACAAAATTGGATCTAAGAGGGGCATAGCACCTGATAAGAGTAAAAGAGGGGGATGAGTGGAAGCTGAAATAACAATAATGCTTCTGCAGCTCTATGTACTCCAGCCTTCTTGAATAGTGGAAGCAAATACAACACCCTCAAGTCTTTAAGGGAATCGAACACAATTAAAAAGTGCATAATAGTTTCCACATCAATGCCGCACAGTGGACAAATATTGGAATCGGTATTCTTCCAGTTGCTAGTGAATTTAGTAACCTTCAGAGTGTGTGTCCTAAATTCCATTTAAAGTGTGTGTGCATAGGCCGGGGAGATAGAATCAAGATAGTCTTTGAAACCAAATTCATTTTTAACAGCCTAGAAGTGAGCCCCTGATTTCAAAGTTAGGCATGAATTTTTCAGTTGATCACACGACTCACTTGACTGCATGCTTCACCGAGCACTTGCTGCTTGCAAATATCGTCTCTGGGTTTAGCCACAGGTCATTTAAATTGAGCATGCTCAACTGCTGTTTGATATAATGGACCCATGCAAAAGAGTGCCCTGCTGGTGACTCTAGTATGTAAGTTAGAGCCTCTCTGTATTTTTCTAATTCAGGAGTCACCCAGAGCCTAACCCAGTAGGTAAGCGGTCTTATGGACGCCTCACCAGAAATTGGCTTCAGCCCACATTCCAGATGAAGCGGGCCGGTCGGAAAACTCAGCAGGAGTCTAAGAAGTGATTTTAGCAACTTGGTCTCCAATTTTTGGCAATTGCTATGACCCCATAGCTCAGCACCATACAGGCAGGGATGTCATTTAGGGGTTACCAGGGGTCACAATTGCTACCCCTGTGGTCTCCCTTGCTACCCCCCAAAAACAAAAATACAAATATATATATTTTTTTTAAATCGAGCTTCCTAGGCTGTGGCCAGCAGCATGTGGCTCTTTGGGCCAACAGCATGTGTCTCTTTGTTTTTGGAGGGGCTGGTTTTCTGATAGCTATAGCCGTCAAGATAGCTCAGTGGGTTGAGTACTCACTGCTACAATGTTTGTGTGATCTGCAGGTTGCAGGTTCGGCTCCCAGCAAGGTCAACTGAGCCTTTCATCCTGCTGAGGTTGATAAATGAGTACCAATACAGGTTCATTGATATTGTATGTATACTTTATCTATGTGAAGCATGTGCTATATAATAACACATGATTATCTTTTGGCCATGGACGTCTTTTTGCATTCACAGTAATTTGGTAAATGGGCCTATACGCGCTGATATTAACGATACATATGGTGATCCAGTCTTGTATGAAATGTCCATCACTTTACAGTGATATCGTAACCATAGTTTTCATAGTGTACTTAGAAACAATGCTATGTGATGCCAATTCCTGTTTTGTCAAGGGTTGAAAGGTCGTGTTCCATTGCTTCCTGTGATGTCACTTCGGGGTGAGGTCAAATTACATCACTTCTTGTGATGTTATCAGAGGTCAAGGGTCGTGTGATGTCACTTCCGCTACCCCAGGCATTTTGGTGAAATGACGTCCCTGCATACAGGGCCGCTGAGGTAATTTGGATTTTTTATATTTCGATTGCCGTTGCCAGAATATTGCTAAAATGAGTCTATTTGGTGCCAGCGGGTGGCTCATCAGCTTTTGAAATGTTTGTGGCATGTTTGACCAGGAGTCTGAGAACTTTGGCTCTCCAGATGTTTTGAACTACAACTCCAATTAGCCCCAACTAGCACAGTCAATGATGCAAGATCATGGGAGTCCTAGTCCAAAAGATCTGGAGAGCCGAAGGTTGCAGACCTCTGCGTTAGACTGTCTTACATCCCACATTATGCATATACCTATGGGTTAACTCCTTCTCCAATGGGAACTGGAGTAAAGACAATCATGATTGCAAAAATAAACGTTCCCATCAGGTATTATTAATAATTGATTCCTAATATAATTTATGAAACCATGAGTTGCGCCGTAGCCTCATCTCTCACAATGGTACCACACTATTGTAAGAAATGACAGATAGATCTTACATAGGGATAAACTAAATGAAGCAATACATGCAACGAAAAAAGAATGAAAAATTACAGTGTTTTTATTTCATCATTGTTTAGTTTGTTACAACAGAAAAAATCACAGAAATGAGAAATAATCACGACAAACATATTACAAATGTTCAAAACAACAAATATAAAGACCAGAGAGATGAAAGAAAAAACAACATACCAACATTCATGATAAGAATGACAACAACCGCTAACTAATCAAGACCCCAGATACCCTAATGGGGGAGTCCTTATGAAAGCTAGTCTAAATCTAGTCTGGAATGATGATGAGGTCAAAAGTAGACAATCGATGTCGCAAAAACACATCACAGGTCCACATTAATCAAAGTGACTACAGGAATGTCAATGCTAGAACTCAATTCTCGGTCATAGAATTAGCCATTTCCATGTTACTGGCCCTATACAATTGTCCATTTACAAGCATATACTAAACCTGAACTACATGTTTAGATACTTTGCCATAACCTAATCAAGTTGAAGCATTTTTGAGTGAATGGCCAACAAAACACAATGTGCCTATTCAATGCTTTGACCATCAGATGCTGCAAGGAAACTCAGCCAGCTATTCCCACTATCTTCGCCATACTGCCAGAAGGCACCTGTGAACCCGTGCTAACAGTGCTTGGTAGCCCGTACATAGTTACCCTGACTGTAGGCTACGTTGATACAGGTGAGCTGGTGATGTTTAACCAAACAACTACCCCAGGTCAGCACACAGTTTAGTTTTTTTTTGAGGTGCTGGAGTGCAGTGTGGCAGTGTATAGGTTACTGAGGCTAAAGGTTCCATGTCCCTAATGTGGCTTTCTTTCTGCTATCAGGTGCCTGGGACTCTCAAGATAGGATCGTGAAGAACAGTGGAGGAACACATAGGGCATGATTCACAAAGCCATGATTGTTGCAGAAGTGGAAGGTGCACTTTGCGCATCACATTGTCCTGCTGCATTTGTATACAAGCACACTTCTGATTTACAACAGGGATTGGCATGCATGGGGAGTGACTGGCTGTGGTTGCCAGGGTTAGGCATGGGGCTGACACCTAGAAAGGCATTGGATGAGTGGTGGGGCCAAGTATCCCACTTACAATGACATGCCTTACAGGGCAAGTATCTGGAATTACACTTTTTAAAATGTTCACCGGAAACATTTATTTACAAATTAAGCTTCTACTTTTTGTCGAGCCCAATTTAGGCCACACAGGTCTCTGCCAGGGAAAGTTAAAACAATGTATGCGAGACCTTAGGTGATCTGTGCTGGGCCCTAACCCTTTCTTCTTTTACTACATAATCTATCTCAATGTCTGTAGACTCACAGCTAGCCCATGCTGGCTTTCTCAACAGATGACACAAGTAGCAAGTTGCCAAAATTCAGAAGTATGGAGACAAATGGCTACTATTGGTCTTATTGGTAAGAAGGGGTAGGGTAGCATATAGACAGCAACTTTCCAGGATACCTCTTTCTAGTTGGATGCAAAGTGGTAAGAACACTAGTTTTCAGAGGCATCTCCTCAAGCTCAAAATATCTCAAACTATACTCTGCTCCCACAAACACACACAATATCCCAGGGCAGAGCGGCCTGCCTACCTTTTAAACATTCCTCTCTAACCTAGTGTCTCTTGGTGACCTTTTCCATGGCTGTTGTTCAGCAGACCAATGGTCTGATCAGCATTTTGATGGCAATAGACCGATCCACTCACACAGAACAACAAAGGGGCAGGAGGTTTTGGTTTGTGTGTATGGGATTAGTATATCTGGAAAGCAACTAAGCGCAGCAAAATCCTTTTACAATCAAACATAAGAAGCATTAGGGGGTGCCACCTGAAGGGAGATTATGGGATGAGAAGCAACAGTGCCAGAATCTGGAAGGAACAGTGGAGGAAGCAGGATAATGAAATGGGTTGGAGGAATCTATGCAGACCTGTGTGCCTCTTGTCTGAAGTACAAAGATTTTGATCCATCTGTTTTCGCTCCCAAGAGATATAGAGAAATGGTATCCTATCTGTGTAAAGCACCATCTTCTTTTATTAGAAACGCAATACTAAGCATCCGTTTCAATCTATGTAACACTCGAGAAATTCAAACTCGTAGGAAAGAGATTGATCCTGAAATTAAAGGGTGTCGCTTTGTAAAAATTTAACTGTTGTTGAATCTTTGAAACATATTGTAGTAGGTTGCCCAGATCTTATGCACCTAAGGCAAATTCACTTTATTAAACATCTGGCATATTTTGGCCAGATGAGACATGAACATAGATGGATTGCCATTGCCTCTACCAACATCATGAGCATAAGAATTGCAACCATTTCTGTTATCATTAAATTTAATTTAAATCTTATGCTGGAGAAGGAACACTAAAAAATTGACGTGCGGTTCTTGCTTCTAGACTATCTACACAAATTTAGAATTTAAATGTATAGTTGTTTTAAGTTTTGCCAGGTTGATAATGATTAAGATTTTTGAACAATTTTTCTTCATCTCCTCGTTTTTTGTATGATTCTAATTTTATATTGTTTGATATTAATGATTGTGAAGTTATCTTATGAGCTCTTGTGGTCCTCTTCCTTCTCTTTGTGTGGAGTACATCAGGAATGGAAAAATGTCTTTTCTTTTTGTTTTTTAAATTTTAATTGTTTTTATGTTTCATATGTTTGATAAAAGTATATTTTGTATTATTGAAAAAGTTGTTTAAATTCAACTAAAATCAATAAAAAAAAAAATGGGTTGGAGGCATCTATGCAGACCTGTGTGCCTCTTGTCCTGATAAGTAGGTAGCAAAACAGCATGTGAGGGGTGAATTGAAAGATGTGAGGTGTGGTTAGGTGGTGGATAATACAGGTATAGTGGGAGTGTGAAGCTCCAATATGTACAGTGCTCTGTTATGTAAAAGTGACTAAGAGGACTTTTATAAAGGCGGATATAAGGGAAACTGCTATGGCCACGTGAGGGCCCCAAGAGGGCTAGAAGAGACCGGTTCTTGGCTATGTTGTTTTTGTCTTGTAAATTGTGTAGCACTGTTAGACATTTTTATGCTCTGGCCATCATGACCATAGTGGCCTTACAAGTGCCAGAGCTTGTCTGGAAAGATGGCATCTTGTGCCCCCCACTAGAGGTAACCAGAATTAGGTCTGGGCAAAAAGATAAAATGGTGAGGAAGGGGCAAAATGCGGATAAAGAATGAAAAGAAAACAGGCTAACAGTTGAGAGGAAGCGCTGGGGTTGGGGAACGGAGTTTGCTGGCAGAAGTAGTGGTGAATGTGTGCTTAATGGCAGTGTATCAAAACAACTTGAATGTTGTAGGGTAGAAAGTCTTGTAATGAGGAGCACATTCAAGTGAGTGGCAGATCTTTGTACTTGATCATGCACAGGTTACAGTGCAAGGATTTGTGATGGACCCAAGATGTGCCCAGGCACTTCCTTAAAGTGTGGGGACGTGACTGACATTTAACATTTTAAAGTGCCTCTTGCCAACCCTCAGGAAAGTGAATGGGGGACTACAATGCCTACTGTCAATCGAAAAATAGCTAAAGAATGTGAATGCAGTGAGGGGGAAACAGTGGAAAGGAGAGCATAGAGAGCAAAAGGTTAAAATCATCCTTCCAAGAGCCATACATACATGGCCTCTCTGTGAGGGCGAGATCCCAGAGACGAGGAGTGGGCCCCTGAAGTAAGAAGTATGGGAGAGAACAATGTCATGAGGTGAGAGATATACCTGAATGAATCCGACAGATGCTCCAAGACCTTTGGCTAAACGACAAGCTTCAAGTGTGAACAACTCATACCTGTGAAGTTATAAATATGAAATGCTGCTTATGTTGTAATCACTGGGAATAGGCGATAAACATTTGAGTGGGACCAAATAAAGAACTTTGGTGGTTGCTAGATTTTGAATGATGTAGGAACGAGGGAATGGAAGTGTACAAATTAACGTTTATATCCTATTTTATAAGGGGTGACTATGTCCGAAAGAAGATAGGACCGCATGGAGTAGAATCACATGGAATTAATACCTTATCAGAATGATTTGGACTCCTAATGCTTTTTCAGAACATTAAACTAAAAGCGCAGTAGTGAAATAAAAATGTAAACTTAATACATTAAAGCATATATAATTGTTACTGATCTGAAGAACTATTTAATTATAATGCAATAGTCAATATAGTATAATGCAATATGACAGTTCAAATAATGAAATTGAGAATTATGCAATACCAATTGACACCTTACATAAAAAAACTCCACCTTAAGCGAACTACGTCCAGTACCCTCCAACAGTCCCTTAGTACTCCCCTACCTCCAACTGTGCGACAAGACCTTCCCCGTTTCGATTTAACAGCGTCATAGCAACATAAGTTATCACTATCTTAAAGGGCCTGAAACCGTCGATGTAAAGTCAACATTTGCCAAGCCAGCATTATCAAAGACTGCTCCTAGGCCCTGGCTCTCTTCATCACTATTAACGCCTCTTTCACCAACAGCCTAGTCCCTACTTGCTTCAACGAAGCGTGGTTACTCCCACTACTTAGGAAAACTTCCCTTGAACCTCTGCTGCAAATAAATACTGGCCTATCACAACAGTCCCCTTCCTCTTGAAAATCCTTAATAGGGCAGCATATATCCAAATCCAGCACTATTTGGAAGCTGACCACATCCTGGGAACGCTCAAATTCGGGGTTTGCCCAGGCCACGGAACAGAAATGGCCCTGCTCGTCCTGAAGAATCCACTAACAACATCAGAGTTGAGGGAAAGCAAGCTCTCCCTCTACTTTTAGAGTTATCAGCAGCGTTTGACACTGCAGCTAATTTTTCACCTGAAGTGACGAGTTTTATTGCCTCCTTCCTGGAGGAACGATCCATCAGAGTTTTCGAAAACACTGCCAGTGCCTCCCCAGCACCCATCTCCTTTGGTGTGCCTCAAGGTTCGTGCGTCTCCCCAACCCTTTTCAACATTTTAACCAAACCGCTGTTTGACCTCCTAGACTCTTATTGGTATATCATATACCAATCACGCCGATGACACTCGAATCCTCCTCCCTCTCTGTGGTAATTACCCTGAAGACTCAATCACTTTAAACACAGTTTACTCGACCATCCACGATTGGATGGCCACACACAGCATTTGCCTCAATTATGAAAAGATGGAGATCCTCCTGGCGAGGCCCCCATCAGTGATTAAGAAGCTTAATTCTCAATACGCATCTTTTCATATTGACTGTATCCCGATCCCAGTCTCTCTGACAGTGAAGACATTGGGAATCTACCTGCTTGCCATTCTCCCTGATCCAGCAATTGAATGCCATTGCCTCATCCGCTGCTTACACGACAAAACTGATCAGTGCACCAGACCATTCCTATCCCCTGACAGTTGCCTCACCATTGCCCAGGCGATCATCAGTTCGAGGCTTGACTATTGCCATGCTCTATTCGCAGGAACTTCAGTGCGCAATAGCCATACAATGCAGGTCATCCAGAATAATTCTCTCTGAGCAGCACTCAACATCCCCAAACTGGAGCACATCAGCATTGTAAGAAGAAATGCCCAATAGCTCTCGATTCGAGAACAGATTTTGTTTAAAACCCTGTCAATCACTCACAGATGCCTTTCCAACTCGGCCCCACCTTACTTCACACAGAAAATTATGAAAGTCCAATCATCCACTACGAGATTGGTTTATGCCCAATGGCTTGTCCTGCCAAAGCCAGAGGTTTGTGCTTCCCAGCAATCGTAGCCAAACATTACAATTCGTTACTGCCTGCCCTGCAAGCTGAACAATATTACTGGACATTCAGGAAAGCCTTGAAAACCTGGCTGTTCGTGTAACCTGGACATTGGGGACTTCCCTGCATTACCTGACAAATCTGCTAAATCATGCCTGAAATTTGCTTTGTAACAGTGCCTTGATGGCCTCGGGCTTAGTGCGCTTTATAAATGAAATACATAAATCTATGTAAAGGAGCCCATTATCATTATAATGTAATACTGTCATATCAGGCAAACTCTGAGAAAAGGGAAATTTAGGCAATGCATTGTTAGAGCATGCAATGTACACGATAAACTATAGCATATTTTGTATTCCTAGGAAATTATATCGAGATGACAAACTTGCAGCATTTGGTTGGAGGATTTCAACTAGCAGCCCTCATCACTAAGGGAAACAAGCAGTTGGCAATGCCATCTTAGAGTTAAAGTGAAATGGAAAAAATTGAGAAGACTAAATTAAATGTAGATGAAGCGCTAATGCCCAAAGCATTATCCAAACCGTCCTTAATGTCTGTAGAGTGGGAGTTCCAGAGATAAGGAGCTAAAGGGTAGCAGGAAGATCCACATAATTGATTTCTGGAAAAAGGAGAGACAAGTGTTGGGTGATTATCAGATTTCTTAGGTTTCATACAAGCTTTATGTAAGATTAATTTAATTTGCGGGAATTGGTGAGCCTTTTCAATTGGCAGCGATTCCCCTTCCCACAGGGTGCCAGCCTATTGAAGTTAGAGATGGGAAAATGTGTTCCCTGAAGTCGATACGGAGAAGCGAGTGGACATTCGTGTTTTGTACTCTCCAAATCTTAATAATCCTGTAAAATGGAGCAGCAAGATAAAGGGTATTAGCATAGTTCTGTTCCAATGGGGCAAAAGCCATGATCACCGTGGATTTATAGGGGAAAGGCCAGTAAAGGAAAGATTTGTTGAGTGTTTCCAAGTGTCTGAAGGACTTTTCGAACTGAAGTGATTTGGGGAATTAAGGAGGTTGATGTGCTGAGTGTGCGGATGAAATGGTGCCTGCAAGGAGCCTGGGTATGAGGTCAAGTTTACCGGTGGTCACAATTTCCACCTTGTCAAAAATAATTGAGTGGCGATTATTCACTATCCCAAAATCAATTTCATGGATGCATTTGGCAATGCTATTTAATGGTGAAGAGTTATTACAGATTTTTCTGATTAGTTGGGTATCGTCTGCATTGTTATGACAAAGATTTAATTGTCTGATAAAGACAGTGCAAAGAGTGGGATAAATACAGAGAAGGAGAGCAATGAGCCTTGAGGACTTCAAAAAAGCATTTATTTACGTTAGTATGAAATGGATCTAGTATAATGCATCACGACTGTTTTTTAAATAAAATAATTCCCAATGTATCTAGTGTAATGCATCATGAATGTTTTTTAAACAAAATCATTCCCAACAAGAGTGCTGATCCCGAATACCAAGATCAAGAATTCTGACTTATCACATTGTGGTGAACTTCGTTGAATGCTGCCATCAGACAGAATAATATCAAGGTTGCAGTTCTGATTTTTCTCCAAATAGCTTAATTTTATCCATTGTTGGAGAGTAGCACTGATTCAGTGCTGTACCCTGGTCTAAATCCTGCTGACGAGTTAGTAATTGTCTGCATTGTCTGCAAGCTTTGCTAGAAATCTGCATTTAGAGAAGACCGTGAAATTATTTAGATTTCACTAATCAAGACAGATTCTTTTCTTTTTAAGGTATGTCTTGCAGAAAGCTAGCTTTGAACTATTTCTTACAGGAAACTATGCATTAGTCATCAGACTGGCCAGCTCTGCAATATATGGGATCTCCAGTAGTTATGGAAAAGACTTGTTGGATGGGTCAGCTGGGGAGCCTGCCTCAGCTCTGCTTGACACCAACAAACAAAATAGACTGTGGAGCGGGGAGAAAAGGTGCAAAATAAGTCTGCTTAAAAGCAATGATGGACTGGTTTACCAGTTGTACAAGGAAAAGCAAAGTAATAGTTGTGTTATGATTGCAATTTGTAGATGTGTCATGCAGGGCCTATTAATGTACTGTGGGGATCAGAAGTTGGAGGGGAAATGCACAATGAGCAAGAGTCTATTGAGGGCTATGTGGTTTTTCTGGTTAGTGCTATATGAAGGTCTGCTGGACGTTAAATGCAAAAATCATCAACAAGAACAATTGTGATTTACAAAAACTTTTAAGTTCCTGGCACATTATGTTTATGTATATGAACACCAAAATGACCATGGTCTCCATCTTCAAAATAAAGTTAGAAACGTCATAGCAATGGCCTTTATTTATTTATTCATTTGTAGAGCATGCCAAGTTCGAAGGTATCTGGGTGCTAATTGCAAGAATACAATGGTACAGATGTTTATTAACATTGCTTCGACAAATGATTTACATACATAGAGGGTCATGAGTCTGTGTCATAGAATTACATGGATTAAGGGGGTAATTCATAGAATTCAGCGCACAAGTGGCGCACGCGGCTGGCACTCAGTGTGCGCGTGCGACAGTCTGCGCGCCAGTCGCGTGCGCCAAAATCCATTTCCACGCACAGCGTATTTATGGATTTTAACATCCAAAACCAACCGTGGCGCAGAGTGGCGCAGCGACCCTGCAGCAGCGCCACTTACGCTCCCAACCCCTCCCCGTTCGCCATGCACAGCGCACAAATCCCGTGGAAGGCGCACAGGCCAGTGGACCAGCATACAGCCCCGCAACCACGAAAACCCCTGTTAAACTCCCCACGCACCCCTCCGAATACATGTACACCCTTGCTCGGGGAGAATCACACGCGATTGGGCCTGTGCGAGCGGGGTACGTGTATTACTGGGGTTCACGGGGAGTTTCACATGCGATTGGGCCTGTACGAGCGGGGTACGTGTATTACTGGGGTTCACGGGGAGTTTCACACGCGATTGGGCCTGTGCGAGCGGGGTACGTGTATTACTGGGGTTCGCGGGGAGTTTCACACGCGATTGGCCCTGTGCGAGCGGGGTACGTGTATTACTGGGGTTTGCGGGGAGTTTCACATGCGATTGGCCCTGTGCGAGCGGGGTACATGTATTTCGGGGGTTCGTGGGAAGTTTCACATGCGATTGGCCCTGTGTCAGCGGGGTACGTGCATTTCGGGGGTTCGCGGGAAGTTTCACACGTGATTGGCCCAGTGCGAACGGGGTACGTGTATTTCGGGGGGTGCTCAGGAAGTTTCACACGCGAATAGCCCTGTGCGAGCGGGGTACGTGCATTACTGGGGTTCGCGGGGAGTTTCACACGCGATTTCGCTGTCAGAGCGGGGTACGTGTATTCAGTGGGGTGCGCGGGGAGTCCCACACGTGAATTGGCAGTGTGGGTCCTCCCAGGCCCCTGCAGGCAGCCCACACCACAGGGGACTACCCAGCACCCCTGGTCATGTCCTGCACGCAGCCCATCCACCATGGGTATGCCCCCCAGCCAGCCCACATGTCACCTTGCACTAGTGATCACCAACTCATGTCCCCCAGCAACCCCACCCCCCAGCAGTGAGGCTCAGGCCCCGACTCATGTCCCCCAGCACCCCCACCCACCCAGCATTGACGGGCACCTGCCAGCAGGCCCCGACTCATGTCCCCCAGCAACCCCACCCACCCAGCAGTGAGGCTTAGGCCCCGACTCATGTCCCCCAGCACCCCCACCCACCCAGCATTGACAGGCACCTGCCAGCAGACCCTGACTCATGTCCCCCCAACAAGTCATCATGATCCACAATCATGGGCCTCATGGCCTCCCAAAGCCCACCGCACACCACCCCTGTGCAAAGACCCAACCAAGTATCCCATCCACCCCACATTGAAATGAATGCCCATTACATGATACAACCCAAATGGCAAGAATGTACATCAACACATGTCTGTCTCACACACACACACACACACAAACACACACAAAATGGGTGCTGGTGATTGTGAAAACCTACACCGTGACATGCATGAAACCAATGAGAGAATACCACACATCAAAGTAATAAACCAAAATGTATTGAACACAAAAAGAATGTAATCAAATGAAAACATGAAAAAAATGTTTGAAAAAAAGATGAAATGCAGCATGTCCAAAACACAAAAAGAAAAACATGTCTGAATCCAAATAAATCGAAATGAAAATGTGTCCAAAGTCTCCGGCCACCAAATCAAATCCAAAGGAAACGGAAACAGTAAAATCCATTGCTCCATGGTGAGAAAAATAATAGATAAATCCACTGTTCAACTATGTACAAAGAAGTAATCCAGGGTCCATGAGCCCAACGAAGGAAATGAAACCTAGCAAAAAAACGACCTAATAAAGAACTATATACAAAAAGGCGGGGCATAGTCCAAGCGCCCCAAATGAATGAAAAAGATAAAGGAAACCTAAAACTACAAACTATATACAATGGCTGGTGCAGGATGATGCAGTCACAGGATCGGGGACAGGATTACACACAGGCACCTTCGCGGCGGCCTGTGCTGCCTCCTGTCCCTGCCCCTGCACTGCACCACTAGCACCAGTGGAATCCCCACCTCCAGACCCCGTGTGTGCCCTTCCACGGTCTCCTCCGCCACCAAACCCCCCACCAACCTGGATGACTCCATAACATCTTCCTCCATCGGACCCTGTGGGGTCTCAGCTGCCCCTTCTGCTGCCGAGGAGTCCACCTCCGACCTCCGCCTCTTGGACATACCCTCGGCAGCTGCAGCCTGGGACGCGGCACCAGACTCCTCACTCCCCAACGAGATGACAACCTGGGAGGTGAGCCGGGCCTTGCGTCTCCGGCTGGTGGTGCGATCCCTGCCACTTTGCTCCACAGCACCCTCTCCGCCCTCTTCATCAGTTGACGCTGCAGACAGGAAAAGATATAAGAAGGAAGCGATAGAAGACAGGCATCAGGGCACCGTACAATGGACTGATACACACATGACAGTTGCACATGAGTGGCAGTGTAAAACTACAGACATGGCATCACACTCCCCAACACACATGTCATTTCAACTCACACACATGAGCAAATCAACAGGAATCTTGCACCAGGCAGCACCGTCCATACTCAAACAACAGCACGAGCAGCCGAAGGTGAGCCTGACGTCACATGAAACACGGGAGTGCACAACACATGCACACACGCCACCAGACTTACATGCATGTGTACATCTCCACCAACTGTCGCAGTGATAGGATCGCCATCCATGTCACATCTGGCAATCAGCCTCCTACATGTCAGTGTCACATGCATCCATGTTGCATCACAGTTGCACACTTGTCAAATACACACACATGCACATGTACACAGTGCAGATACATGCAGCAGGAACCACCATCCATGTGCGACACCACAACCATGCCAACGTACATACACAGAAATTCAAACATGTGTGCTCCCACACCTCCATTTGGCCAGCATGCTTAGCAACACATACACCATCGATGTGTCTCACACATGAGAGGACTCACATGTGGCAGCCTCACACCCCTGTACATACACATCCATACATGGCCCTACAAAAACACATGTGCAACCTGCACACTACTGGCACACCACACCAGGCACAGCGTCCAATCAGCATGCATGTACACTTACGTCCCGACTCCTGACGGGTCTGTCTCTCAAGACCTGAACATGGGGCACTGGGCGTATGCGTTCCAGGACCCTCATTTGGTGGTCAGATAGGTGGCCCTGGCGCCCCTCCGCATCCGCTGCCTTCAAGAGGCGCCGGTCCTTGTCGAGGGTCCTGGACCTGAAGTCCTCCCAGCACTTCCGGACATGTTTGATGTCACGGACGGCCACCCCCTCCACGTTGATGGCAGTCACGATGTCCATCCAGATCCTGGTCCGTCCTTCATTGTCGGCGCGCGAACTTCCAAAGACGGCATCATACTGCCCCAGAACTTGCTCCACCAGGACACCAACTTCCCTGGCACTGAAGCTGGTGGCCCTGTGCCTCTCTGGCTGGGGGTTGCCAGTGGTGCCAGATGGTGTTGTTCCCGACATGGTAACCCCAGAGGCAGGTGTGGGTGGGCAACTGGGTCCTGGGGCAGGGCTGTGGAGCAATGGTATCCCAGTCGGGAGTCTTCAGTTCCAGCAGGGGTGGTCACAGCAACTGCACCCCTGGCTGACAAGCAGGCACCAAATAGCAGGGCACGTGGGCAGCAGGTAGGCAGGCAGCAGCAGATGGCAGGTGGGAGCGTGCTCGGGGCTCTAGGGGGCAGTAATTCGGCCTTCTGGGCAGGAGCGTGGTCTTCCATGTGTTGTTGCGTGGCCAGCTTGATACGGAGTGATTTGGCACGTGAATAAATTGCACATCAGCGTGTAATTCGAGGAAAGGCCCTTAGCGCATAAGCGCGTCTGTGACGCGACGCGCGCGGGTGTTTCCCTCGTAACATGGGCATAGTGGATCAGCGCGCACGTGAAAAAACTGAACGTCCGCATGTGAATGCGTGTAATCCGAGGAAAGGGCCTACTCGCGTAAGTGATGCGACGCACGCCCCTGTGTATCGCACCTGTTTTCGAGGTCATAGTAGCCTGCGTGTCCCACGTGTACACGTTTTTCGAGTTACTGGGTGCCACCGCGTACTGTGGGAGGTTAATTCCACGCACATAGGCTGCAGAGTTGCGTGCACGGTTTTACTGCAGTTTTGGGGTGCCTGAGCATTGTGTGACCCGTCACTACATCACCGGGGTCACATACAGCCTTGCAGGTGCAGGGGGGCTGTTAACATCTTGCATCCCACCTCCTTCACTCCAATTGCCCAGGACAATTGTGATGTAGACCTCCCATTGACACTCCACCATCTGTGCCAGCACTACTCCTTCTGTGCCATGGTTGGGAGGCCACCAAAGGTGAGGGGCGCCTCAGCTGGACATCCACCTCGTGGCGGGCGTAGTCAGGGACATGGCCGGGGTGACCAGGGAATAGTGGGACTCCAGGGTGGCCGCAGAGGGGGAAGAGGCAGGGGTGTGCCACTTGAGCACGATGTTGTGCCATGTGTCGGTGCAGTCTTGCCACCACCCCCTGTGGTTCCGGGAGATGCAATTTCATCGACTGCCATGGGCCCAAGGGTAGTGGTAGCTGCAGGTGCAGCTGTGGACACCACCACCCAGGCTCAGGGTCTGCCAGCGCAGGCTGCGTTGGCACTTGAAGAGTCCTTGGAAGATTTCCAACAGGCCAGGAGGGAAACCGTAGGTGCATGCAGGGCTGCCCTGACCAAGACACTTGTCTCTGGGGCAGTAATGTCATCTGCTGGCCCGAACAGCCGAGTGTTGGCAAGTGCAGGGGCAGATGCAGGCAACAACACCCCGGTTGTGAGTCTGCCAACCAGGACAGTCGCGGTCAAAGACCCTGCCACAGCGGATGTTGGTGCGCAGGGTCCATTAGAGGGCACCCAGCTGCCACTGACGCAAGTCAGGCCTTTGGTCGTTCCTCCACCTGCCACTCCCTTGGCTCAATCCACCGGTGCCACTGGCCATACTGATCAGGGCGGCATTTGGCAGCCAGAGTCTGCGCCACAATCCAAGAGGAGGAAGGTTGCACCTGCAGCACAGGCTGGGACCCCACACACAGCCACGACCTCCTGCATGTCGAGGAAGAAGCCTTTCTGCAACCAGGAACTGGACTTCCTCATGGACTACGTGCGGGACCACAGCCTTGACATGCTAGCGGGTCCTAATTGTCAGACTACGGCTGCCCACCGTGATACCCACTGGAAGCAAGTTGCGGAACATGTGAGTGCATTCGGCCATGAGGTGCGCACTGCGCAAGAGTGCAAAAAGCGTTGGAATGACCTCAAACGCAGCGCTAAGGCTAAGCGTGCCTCAAATTACAACTTGACTCTGGTGACTGGCAGTGGGCCTGCACCTGAGGAGGAAGACCTCACTCTGCATGAGTCACTCGTTGCAGAGTTTATACCATCTGAATCGGTCGAAGGAGTGCGAGAGATGCCGGACTTTGATGCCCAGTCCAGTGAGTGTTGCTGCGTGTTTGTTGAGGACATGTGTGTTCTACTTGTGTGATGTGTTGTGCATGACTGCCACTACATGTCACGTGTACATGGTTCTGATGTGCAAGTGATGCAATGCTTCCCTGATGCATGGCTGTTCTGCTGGATGGTGGACATGTGGAGCGGACGGGGACTGTCCGCATCACCACTATTGCACCCTTCTCACATGCTGGTCACCAGGATGCCCCTCCAGTCCATGTTCCAGCTCACTGGCCCTTCTGCATGTAGCGTGGGGTGACCTTCCTCTCAGCCCAGGGACTATGTCATAGCATGACTGACGTGCATGTGTCCTCTGCCTGCATGCAGGTACTCCATGTAGGCATACTCCCTTGCCCCCACCCCCCGCTCTGCACCCCAATTCCACCTTTGCACTGGTCTGCTTCAATTTTGCCGTTCAGTACTTCCCTGTTCATGCGTCCTGTGTACATGCTAACTTCCAGTGGCCTATCTGCCAGACATATGCTGTGTGGTACATCCTTTGTACTTGATGCAGGGTGTCTCACTTGGACGGTGCAGAGGTCAGATGCCCCGCAGGGACATGAGTGCCCATTCATGCTCCATGTGTATTCCACGCATGCCCCTAAGTGTCCTTGAATGGATGATCATTGTAGTACGAGTCCAGGGTGACCTACATTGGATGGCATTTCATCAGCCTTCCCATGTCCATTGTGACTCAGTCCTGCGTCACACACATGTTTAGGGTCTGACAGTCTGTGTGGCTCACAGGCCTCAGCCTGTTTAATGGCCAATGACTCTGTCCAACTGGTGTAGCGTCTCCTTCACACGTGGGTGTACTCCAGAGGTTTCATCATGTGTCCTGCTTACTGTCCCATCATCATTTGCTGTGTTGTCACTTGACTCACATGATGCAGTTGATGCTAGTCAACACTGTCTGTCAATACAAAGGTCTATGGTCAGCCTTTTGATACCATGCTAGGCATCCCTGCATTTGCACTTGGGGGGAGGGGTGGTTTGCTTGTAGCCATGCTACCCATTGAATGCACATTGCACGTGATGCCGGAAGTTGACCTTGCACTGCCTTCACATTTTCTGACACACATCATGAAGTACTTGTACATGTAGATAGTGAGTAACGTACAAATTTGCTGCACTGCATCGACCCACTTCTGTGCAAACTGACACCATTCTACATGCCTAATCACAGAAGCAATGTCAAGTTGACCCAGCATGCATGGCAGGTTCTATTTTGTGTGTGACATGTCTGCTCGATGTGTTTGGTGTCTGTGTGATGTCTGTGTGTGTGTGTTGTGTGCTTCTAACATATGTAGTGACCTTTTTTCTCTCTACTTTTCAGATGATGACGAAATGAGCCAGAGGATGGTGTTGTCATTCCAGGCACAGGGTTGTTACCACTACAGCAACCCGGCACAAGTGGGGGTAGTGGGGTGGTAGGCCACGAAAACCCACATGTGCTACAGTCCATCTTGTCTCTGGCTGGCAATGAGTCCAGCCCGGATGAACACTCTGACGTCCATGTCGAGTTGGATGTGCATCAGGTCCATATGTCAGGGGTGAGTGATTCTGATGTGGGCACTCTTCTGTCCGCGACACCTGCACTGAGGGGTCAGACAGTGTTGGAACCTCCGCCTGTGGTGGATCGGGACACAGGGTCACCCTCCACACCAGTCACTGATGTGCCTGGGACATCACGTCGACGGGGGCATGTAGACGTGCAGCCGCGGGCAGTGCCAACACAACGAGGACATCCGGTCCCTGGGTCCCGCAGGGGTCAAGCCCAGCAACGCGGTCGCCGCGCGCAACCGCAGTATACTGAGTGGGAGCAAGATATGACTGCCAATTCTGAACGGCAGGGGGCAGCAATGGAGAACATCGCTGAGAGCATGGAGCGTGTGGCCCAATCCGTGCTCCCCCCTGCTAGGCAGGTGCTTCTCCAGCAGCAGGCGGCACGGTCCATGGCACGCTCGCTCAGGCTGGGCATGGCGGCCTCAGACAGGGCACGCCAGGCTGAAATGTTGTCTCTGCGTAAAGCAATTGCTGCTCACGCAGAGGCACACATGGAGGCCCTGAGGCAGGAGTATGCTTCCCTCAGATCCACTCTGGGTGTCCTTATGATGTCCCAGAGGGAGCGGGAAGAGGAGAGGTTTGCGCAGCTTGAGCGTACCATCTCGGCTGAACTACATGCTTGCCGGGAGGTGCAGCAGTTGTCCAGCCAGGCCTTGCAGGAGGAACTCTGTGTTACACGTGCTACCTTGCAAGAGGAAGCACGTGAATCACGGGAGATTCTGTATGCAGACCTACGTGTCGTCGCCACACAGAACCAGGCTCACCCGTCCGGCAGACTTGCTGCCGACGAGGGGCAAGCTGTGGCTAGGCGTGGTCAGGCTCCTGTGTCACGTCCTCCTTTCCAGGAAGAGCCAGACTTGGACGACAATTTATCTCCCACATAGGTCGGGCTGTGCAGGCGTTGAGCCCATGGAGTTTTTTTTTTCCTCAACATCATCGCATGTGGGTGTTGAGCAGCACTCTGTACCTCCCCCTCCTAGGTCCCTCCCCCCCAGGTCGTATGTGGCCATTTTTGATTTTTCTTTTAGTTTCAATTTGATAGTTAGTTTAATTAGATAATGTAGGTTTTTCATAGTTAGTGTAATTAGTTAATATAGTTTAAAATTGCTTGGCTATTGTGCTTTCATGTGACGGTGTGGTGCTATGTGGCTTTCAAAAGCATCCACTGTCTCTTCCAGCTGGGCCCTTCAAGCTTGTCTTGTGTATGTGTTTGCAGCTTGGGGTCCTGACTCACATATGCCACTCCTGCTTCCCTTATCCATGGGCTCGCAAGGATGGTTCGGTGTAACAGCCTATTACACAAGGGCTTTGGACTGTCATATCTGTGGCATGTCTGCTGCTGTCCAACTTGTGTTAACACCCCTAGTGGGGATGATAGGGGTGTTATTGACCACTGTTCTTCTTTCGCTAGAAGGGGGGTTTCATGATTCATGTGTACATTAATTGCTATACGTCGTGTAGTATGTTTCTTATCTTTACTGTACATGTGCTTGTTGCAATTCATGCCGTAGATAGTGTGTTCCACACTTTGCTTGTGAAAGACGCACTGATCGTGTGATTTCTGATGTACGTCTGTGACATGGTCCAGTCATGAAATGCCTGAAGAGAGACACACAGATGATTTTAAAGCATTAATCATGTGTTTCATGTTTCTTCAGGGGGATGAGCCTCAAGACCACCTTTGCCAGCAGACATGGCCCATTGGACGTCTGGAAGCTGGACACATTTGGTGGTGCCGACATGTGCATGTGTGCGCAAGCAGAGGCACAGGGATTGCGCTCATATATCCAAATACAGCTGACCTGTTTCAAGGGACTCCAGGCAAGGTGAGCAGCACAGGGGGGCCACAACGCAGCAAACCTTTCGCCAGGCCAGTTGCACATGCATGCTTAGTAGCAGCACTGACAGTGAGCTTGGACAAATATTGGTGTTGAAGTGCACAATACAGCTGAGATGCGTTGGTGGACTAATGGCTAGTTGATGGGAAAGTTGTCTGGGGCACCTGCAGGGACAGTGGCACATACCCTCCGGTCCACCTTGGTCCATTGAGGCACTTGTATTAGCCATGTAGCATTCCAAGACATGGAAAGAAGCAGCTCACAGGGACAGACAGCGAGGGACAGACTTGTGTGCAGTGCATTTCATTTCCATGTAGAATTTGAAACATGCACCACCTACTTTATTTCGGCGATGGTGGAATACGGCTTGTTCTGAAGTCATAGCTTGCTATATGCGTCTGGCTGCTTACCCAGGTAACATTGCATGTTGTGTGAATCGTGACATATTGGTCTTCCATTTGCCACGCACCAACCAGCGCCTGACTTACTGCACTGACTGTGTATGAACCATCACAGGGGTAATGTTACATATGGGTACGAAGCATCCACACAAGATTGTTTGTAGAGTAGTTTGTTACTTTGGGGCATACATGGTGGTGTGTTTGTGTGTTATGGGCACGCACAGATTAGTAACTGTGGCTCTCTTTGCAGCATTGAACTGCTCATGTTACCGGACCTGAGAGTGCGCAGGCAGGAGGCCAGCACTCACCCCAGAGATAAGTTTCTCTTTGTCTTCCATTTGAGTAATTTGTTACTATGTGCATGATGATCAAGTTTGGTGTAATTGTGTATGTGTTAATGTGAGTAGTACATTTTTGTGCATTTCCTACTTTCCCGTGTCAATCCTACTCCCCCATCCTGCCCCTCATTCCGGTTATCCAGTATAGCAATGCCTGTCCCGACTGCATATCCCTGACCTTCCTTCCCACCAGGGTCTCAGAGGCCTGTGTGAGTTTGACCTTGCAGGCACCCAGACCATGGTGGGGGTGGTTGGTTCGTGCCACTCCTGCGCCTGTACACGGGAGCTGTGACAGTACACATCAGTTTGTGGTGCATCAATCTGTGTTATGTACCACACATGGTACACATCCTGTTCTGACATTGTTTTACTGTGCTACCTTGGTTGTTACGTCATTGTGGTAGTACTTGGGCTTTGTGACGTACTGCTACTTCAAGTCATCTACTGGTGGCTCTTCTGGTTTGTTTTGCTGCCTGTAGGCTTTTTGCTTGGCTTCTGTGTTGGCCTGCTTTGAGTTCTTTTTGATTTGGTGTTTTTGCAAGTCAAGGTGACCTCTGAGGGTGCTGTACACTTTTTACACACAAGGTGGAAGATGGTGACAAAGGGGAAGGGTGATCCTGTGGCCAGGTGAACTTCAAGGATGAAGGCTACATAACCCAGGTGCAGTTGATCAGTGGCTCATGGTGATTTGTGAGGGAGGGGGGGTGCTTTGTTGTTGACAGTTGCCTTGCCCTAAAGTGTGAGGCGCACCCTGACATTGTAATTGTGGTATCCTATGTACATGATGTATTCTGCTGATCAATGCCTGTTCATGTGTTGTGTTTACCTTTCAGGTGTGAGGGAATAGTTGTGGCTAGACATGCGTAGAGGACACTGATGGTCACTTGATTGCACATGCATGTCCCTACTGACCCACACACTCGCACCATCATCCACTACATGTACAACCACCCTTCCATGTCCACATGTACACACTGTTTGCCTTCTGGTGCCCACTGTGTCCCTGCAGCACATGATCTATGAACAATTGTGGATCCTGTATATGCGTAATTTGATTTTTGATGTAGTTTGTTGTTTAGATGTGATGCTCAGGGTGTGCGTCACACACAATGGCTGTTCACTATGCTGTGCGCTGAGCAGTGAGTTGCAGGAGGTGGACACGGCACACATAAGCTGCATTGTTGATTTTGCAATGCACAATGTGCATGTTGACAGGCATTCATTGTTATGTTACAACTACAACTGTTGGAATGCATTTGGGTATGACTTCTTTTGGGTGGGAGGTTGTTGGTCAGTCATTTCAGAGGGTAGGCACTGTCCCCTGGAGAGGTGATGATGGTTGTGATTATTGGGGTTTGTGTATTTGTGTGTGTGTGACTGGCATGCATGTGCACAGGCATTTGTACTCACCTAGGAGCCATGTGTCACCATGCTGCCCAGCTTCCAGGGCCTGGCTCAGGGTGGACATTCTGTATATGAAACTGTCATGGGTGGAGCCAGGGTAGTTTGCATAGACAGAGGTGATGATTCCCTTTGCATCGCATACCACCTGTACGTTGATGGAATGCCAGTGCTTGCGGTTTCGGTAGATGTGCTCAGTGGCCCTAGGTGGACGTAGGGCCACATGGGTGCAATCTATGGCACCGAGCACTTTGGGGAAGTGTGTCACCCTGTAAAAGTCCTGGACAACGGCCTACCTTTCTGCTGGTGTTCTGGGCTGTATATGTGCCTGCGGACTGAGGGGCGCGCTGTCATGATTGCCAAGACCTGGTGTAGGCAGCGTGACTGCGTGGCCTGTGAGACCCCCCCCCACTATGGCAGTAGTCCACTGAAATGACACAGTGGCCAAAAAATGCAGGACATTGAGCACCTTCCACAAGTGGCTCAATGCTTGGGAGCAGAGGGTGGGGGATGTAAGGTCATCTTCCCATCTCCCTGACCAGGTCTAGGATGATACGAGGTGGACACCTATACCTGCCGTAGACCTGGTCGTCAGGCACCCCAAAAAGGCTTGTCCGGGGTGAAAAAATGCGGGCCCTGTCTATTCTCCTCCTCCTGCGGTGTCCCACGATCAGTGCTGCGACAAATGGGGCATTCATCGTAGCTGGACATACGTGTTTGTTGTTTGCGCGCACTTTTATACTGTGCGGGGGGACGCTTGGGCCTGCCTTCGTGTGGCGGATGCGTTGACGCCTAGTCGCGTCTTTTGCCGTGCATGGTTTTCCCGTATTCTAATCCATGACTACGGGTTGTTCGGGTGCGTGTGGGCGTTCCGTGTAGTTCCCTGCAGTACTTCCCCAGTTACGCCTTCTTTTTCACGCGTTGTTTCCCGTTCCGCGTGTTACGCCCCGTGTCCTGCCCCCTTTTTGGTGTGTACACAGACGTCGTGCGCTTTCCCTGTGCGCGTCGAGCATGGCGTTCGGGGTGTTGCAATGACGTGTGCGCCACATTTTGGGAAAAACGAGCAGGAGCTTCCATGAATCGCACGCGTGCGTGTGTGCTTCATTTTTCACGCTTGCGCCAAGAGTTTCGGCGCACATTTGTTCCATGAATCGGCCCCTTAATATCTTGAGTGGAGAGCCATGTTTTAAGGCCTTTCCGGAAGGCCCTGAAGGATGGTTCTTATCTTAGAGATGGTGGTAGGTGTTACGCTCACCTGGCTCCCACAGGGGCGTCGGTTGGACCCGGACAGCTGCGGTCTCCACCCACGTGATGCGTAGTGCAGCGATGACTGACTGGATCTGCCCTCCTAATCGTGTCTGCTTAACCCGTAGAAATATTCTCCTGCAAGTGGAGAGATGGATTTAGCCACTTGTGGATTCAAGTGATGGCACCCCCACAGTCCTCCCCAACTAATCACCTCCGAAATGCCCACACAGCAATCTCACCTTATATTCTTGAAAGATGAGCTCTCCATTCTGCGTGGATTTGCAGGGGCGCGTCGATTCCAGTTACTTCACTGGTTTGAAGGCTCGGGAGAGTATTGACTCTGAGGTTCCTGGTGAGGACCAGTAAGTATTAAGTTCATAGAGTTCAATATGTCCGATGTTCACTCTTGTTCCCCCCTTCCTTTCTTGTCTTGCAGCTGGCTCGTGAAAAGATGCTCTTGTGGCAGCTGGTGGCGCTCAGGTAAGAGTCTGTATTACCCGGCGCTGTCCGGTAAATGTTCCACGTGGAAATCGTGTTGTTTTGTCTCTCTTTAAAGATGCGGCACGTGAATATATGGAGAGTCACAAAAGGATGCCTCCGGTGGTAAATCAGGTAAGTCTATGGTGGTAAGAATGATATATGTTGGTTCCCTCGGCTCACCTTGTGGTTTTCTTTTGTCTCCTAGGTGCCGAAGTTCCGCGAAGAAATGATGGAGGCAGCGCCGACCCGAAGGATGCTGTGAAGACTGGTGAGTATGGTGCGGCACAACAGCTGGAGGTGCAGCGCGTGCAGAAATGATGTTCTTTACAGGTCCGGAGACGAGATGGATCCAGAATCAGGTGTGGAATAGAAATAAGTTTGTTTTCTAACCTTGTCCCTTTCTTTCCTCTTTGTTTTAGGAGCTCCGGATTCGAGGCGGGCGTGGCAGAAGACTGGATGCAGGCTGCAGGCACGGTGAGCGTTACGCTGCTGGATGCAGAATAACGCAAAGCGTGTGTTGCTGGTCGGGCGTGGTTTAAATAGCCTCAAAAGTAGTCCCAGGTAAGAAGTCCCTAGAACCACACCGAGAGATGAGTAGGAGGATCTGGGCATCATCCACATAGTTGGTGTAGAAGATACCCATAGTGTCAAGGAGGTCGAAGAGGGGCTTTGTAAAGATGTTATAGAGCGTCGGGAAGGTGCAAGGTCCTTGGGGAACCCCACTGGTGACAGGGACTGGAAGGGCGGAGGTGGAGAAGAATCAGTGTACAAAACAATATAGATGGTGGAAACAGCTCTCCTCACGTTAAACCTCACGGAGTAAGCTTGTCCTTGTAGGCAGGATGACACACTCTGGCTCGGTTTCTAACACGCTAAACGGTTCCAAACCGTTGATTGAGGTCCGCCTAGCCTTCCACCTTAAAGCCTCTTTCTTTTAAAATTTTGTTCCAACATTCCAACATGCTCCATCTGGCCCCTCACTATCCCTGGCCTTACCATCTGACTACGGCATCACACGATGTGACCGTACTACTGCCCAATCCAGAGGCGGTGGTGTGGCCTTCATCCATAAAATCGCTCTTGACCTAAGAGTGTTACCTGACTCCAAACTCGAATCAGCTGAGTCGTTGTCAGTCAAACTATCACTAATGCCTAACCAAACAGCCACCCTCCACCTTATCTATAGGCCCCCAGGTCCGGCACCGACCTTTGTCGGAGAAACATCCACTCTCCTCCTTGACAATACTAAAAATAATTCACAAACCATCATTCTAGGCGACCTTAACTTAGGTCTTGGTGACCCAAAAGATCCTGTCGCAATAAATCTGGAGAATGTTCTAACTGACCTCGGCCTCACCTTGTACATTCAAGAACCCACCCATATCAAAGGCAGAACCCTTGACTTTTTAGCTGGCTCTAACTGCAATATTAAGGTTCTTGACAATACCCCCTGCTTATGGTCTGACCATCACATTATAACTTTTAATATCGAAGCTACCACGCGAACTCCAACACTGATAGCCCCAGCACTCCCTACTAGAAGCAAAAAGAACATAACTAAGGAGAAACTCCTACCTTTGTTACTCCCTTCCCATAATGCGGCCACCAACACCTGCTCTGATCCCACTTCCTTAGCCGACACATACAACCAAACTATGCTTACGGCCATAGATTCTATAGCACCTTTCAAACTCAGGAAGGCTAAACCACAAGCACATCTCAACTCATGGTTCACCCCACAGTTAAGATTGCTCAGCAAAGCTAAACAATGTGCTGTAAATCGATGGAAAAGCCACCCCTATGATGAGCATAAATATGGTTTCCTTCTTGCCTCACTGACCTACAAAGATGCTATCATCACTGCAAAAAAGAATCTCTTAACAATCGCATTCTGCAAGCTGATTCGAATACAAAGGAGCTCTTCAGAATCCTAAAAGAGCTAGAAACCCCAGTCTCCCCCCTGACACTTGCCCGAAAGATAGTAAATGGTGTGGTAACATTCAAGCAGCCTTACTAAATAAAATCTCTACGTTACAATCTAAAATTAAAGACAAGCAGGACTGCCTGAAGCTCGTCAACCTTTCACACTCCCCGGCTAGAGCCCCCCTCCAGACACTGCTAACAACAAACCATTTGCCTTCTCACCACTCACCGTTACCGAGGTAGAAAATAGCATCCTGAGAATTAAACCGTCCAACTGCCAAGGTGACCCCTGCCCAGCTCCCATCATTAAGGACTCTGCACATGATTTGGCCCCATTCATTACGGCCTTTATCAACTCCTCCTTTAGTACAGGTATTGTCCCAGACAACCTTAAGGACGCTTGGGTGATCCCTTTGCTTAAAAAACCATCCCTAGACCTAAGCATACCTACTAACTTCCGACCTATCACCATGGTTCCGTTCTTGCTCAAGATTCTTGACCGCGCAGCATACCTTCAGATCCAAGATTACTTGGACTCTAACAACTTGCTAGGTTTACGACAATCCGGATTTCGCCCCAGACACGGGACGGAAACTGCGTTAATAGACCTAAAAACCCAAATTGAGGCATTGAAGGATCAGGGCAAACTAGCAATGCTACTACTTCTCGACCTCTCAGCCGCATTTGATTTGGTCAAACACCAGATCCTATGCAAGCACCTCCACTCTGCTGCCAACTTCTCGTCCTCTGCTGCGTCCTGGATCAAATCCTTTTTGAGCAATAGATCCATGAGGGTCTTTGCCCCTTCAGCAGCCGCGAACCCTTCCCCAATTCACTGCGGCGTACCTCAGGGATCTTGCGTGTCACCTACACTCTATAACATCTTCACAAAACCTCTCTTTGATGTGCATGGCTATCTGGGTATCTCCTACACTAACTATGCGGATGACACCCAGATACTCATTCCCATCACAGGTGATTATCTAGCTGACACCAAGGCCCTTAACGACGTCTACCTAGAGCCGTCTATCAATCATTCACCATTGACGGTAACACCATACGTGTCTCAAAAGATACTAAAATGCTAGGTTTCTACCTTGACGCCACCCTATCATTATCCCGACAAATAAATGCAGTCAGATCTGCCTCGGTATATACCTGCAAACTTATTGCAGCTTGCAGACCATTTCTTACCACCTCTAACAGTGTCACACTAGCTAGAACCCTCATTATGGCTAAAATCGATTATTGTAGCGCTCTTTACTTAGGCACCAGCCAAGAGAACCTGAATAAACTCCAAACAACCCAGAACAATGCCATTCGTGCTGCCTTAAACATTCCCTGCAACCACCACATTTCAGAATCTAGAACCAACCTAAAGTGGCTACCTGTCAAGCAGAGATTTTCACTAAAAACACTCGCCCTTACGCACAAATGCTTGGCTAACAAGGCCCCTATCTACCTCTGCAGTCGGCTGTCGCGCCACTCGACCTCCAGACCACTAAGAACTGCTCAGTCCCACTGTCTATCGATCCCAAGGTTTAAATTGCAAAAAGCGGGGGGCTCGGACTTCCCTGTCCTGGCTTCTAAACTATGGAACTCCCTCCCCGTTAAAATCAGAGCTGAAGACTCTTTCAACACATTCAAGGCCAAAACCAAATCATGGCTTTTCGACCAACTTTAAGACATGCTACCACTGTCTTACTTGCTCTGACCTGCCGACATCCGTTACTATTCTTGGCTGTACACCCTATGGGTATTTCCACTGATACGCCTTAGCGGCACTGAAACCACTGTAATATTTGTAGATAGGAACCCTGTTAATATTTCTGTTATTGCTAATTTCTGTAATTTTCATGTCTGTATATATGCATTCTTGTAACTTTGTACAAATTGCGCCCTGATGCCCCTGGGCCTGTTGGTTTGCGCCTTATAAATAAAACAAATACAAATACAAACGTAAAGTTAAAAAAAAGGTCCCCCTCTGCTGGGCTCAGACCTTACAGCACACAGTTTGCGTAGGTCCCGCTCTGTCAGGTTCAGACCTCTCACGTCACAGTTCAACACAAACTTGCAAGGGGCTCCTTTCACCAGGCTTATTGTACTTTGGGACTCCCTCATTCGGGCTCAGAACCCTTTCAGATGTCGAAGACTTTCGAATGTGCGTGGTTCTCTTTACAGACCACCGCAGGGCCACTTCAACTCAAAGCACACATTCATTCTCACTTAATTCGCCTTTTGCTGTTGGTTCGCTTTATAACTTCAAACAATGCACCTTTCACTGAGACTTTCAAATGGGCTACTTCCTTTTGTCGGACCACTCCATTACTTAGTATCGCTGATTTCACAGCTGCCCTTTACTTCAAAGTTCATTCACAGGTCTGCCTTTCTTCGCATCTCATCCACACGCGTTCAGCCTTCACTTGTGATATAATGTTGCTCCTTCATTCGCTTTAACACACATCAGTCTCTCAGGTCGCTTGCCAACTCACAGTCTGTGTGCGCTTCTTTCTTGGTTTGCTATTTCCAATTCACGATTCAAGGTTAGTGCCACAGGCTTGGCCTCTCCTCCCCAACTCTGCTGTTCACCCGGGAGGGTCACTGGCGTCCTTGAAACACAATGCAATGTTCACTTGTGCGATCGGGCCTTCTTTACATGTCTTTCGCAGTCTGTCAGAGGCAACAACCTCCAATAGGAAACCCTTGGGGGTTTCGGCCTGCTGCTCTCATCCCTTGGTCTGTTGCTCTGCTCCAGTGGGTGCACCTTCATCCCGGAGGTTCTGCTCGTACTCGTGTTCAGCCTTGCTCACAGTGTGTCTTTAGGTGTTACCAGTTAGCTCTCCTCACACAAATAAAGGCATCAGATGTATGCACTTAGTGTAAAGTGCCTGACTTTGCCTGACCCGATTAACGGGACATATCCAGTACGATGTGATCACCATCTTCCTCGGCCCAGTGTTTGTGTATAAAGGGGGTCGGGGGAGTTGGTACTCCGGAAAATCCTATAAAATAGGATGGGGTAGATGAACAAATAAGGGGGGGGGAGTACCGTGTCTCACCATTGGCTGCCTCACCCCCACTCGCCAAAGACCTCTCACCTAGGTGATCCTCCCACACTGGACCACCCCAAGGGTCTGGATCCAAAGGCGATTTCTGTGCCCTGGCCACCTGAGAGAGAGATATCCCTGGGGACTAGAGGGTGAGACACCCTCTGGTTTCCCACAGTTGGCAGAGGATTTCGCAGAATACATCATGTGGTTGCTCAGAGGGTAGGCACTGTCCCCTGGAGAGGTGATGATGGTTGTGATTATTGGGGTTTGTGTATTTGTGTGTGTGTGACATGCATGCATGTGCACAGGCATTTGTACTCACCTAGGAGCCATGCGTCACCATGCTGCCCAGCTTCCAGGGCCTGGCTCAGGGTGGACATTCTGTATATGAAACTGTCATGGGTGGAGCCAGGGTAGTTTGCATAGACGGAGGTGATGATTCCCTTTGCATCGCATACCACCTGTACGTTGATGGAATGCCAGTGCTTGCGGTTTCGGTAGATGTGCTCAGTGGCCCTAGGTGGACGTAGGGCCACATGGGTGCAATCTATGGCACCGAGCACTTTGGGGAAGTGTGCCACCCTGTAAAAGTCCTGGACAACGGCCTACCTTTCTGCGGGTGTTCTGGGCATGTATATGTGCCTGCGGACTGAGGGGCGCGCTGTCATGATTGCCAAGACCTGGTGTAGGCAGCGTGACTGCGTGGCCTGTGAGACCCCCCCCCACTATGGCAGTAGTCCACTGAAATGACGCAGTGGCCAAAAAATGCAAGACATTGAGCACCTTCCGCAAGTGGCTCAATGCTTGGGAGCAGAGGGTGGGGGGTGTAAGGTCATCTTCCCATCTCCCTGACCAGGTCTAGGATGATACGAGGTGGACACCTATACCTGTCGTAGACCTGGTCGTCAGGCACCCCAAAAAGGCTTGTCCGGGGTGAAAAAATGCGGGCCCTGTCTATTCTCCTCCTCCTGCGGTGTCCCACGATCAGTGCTGCGACAAATGGGGCATTCATCGTAGCTGGATAAACGTGTTTGTTGTTTGCGCGCACTTTTATACTGTGCGGGGGGACGCTTGGGCCTGCCTTCGTGTGGTGGATGCGTTGACGCCTATGCGCGTCTTTTGCCGTGCATGGTTTTCCCGTATTCTAATCCATGACTACGGGTTGTTCGGGTGCGTGTGGGCGTTCCGTGTAGTTCCCTGCAGTACTTCCCCAGTTACGCCTTCTTTTTCACACGTTGTTCCCCGTTCCGCGTGTTACGCCCTGTGTCCTGCCCCCTTTTTGGTGTGTACACAGACGTTGTGTGCTTTCCCTGTGCGCGTCGAGCATGGCGTTCGGGGTGTTGCAATGACGTGTGCGCCACATTTTGGGAAAAACGCGCAGGAGCTTCCATGAATCGCACGCGTGCGTGTGTGCTTCATTTTTCACGCTTGCGCCAAGAGTTTCGGCGCACATTTGTTCCATGAATCGGCCCCTTAATATTTTGAGTGGAGAGCCATGTTTTAAGGCCTTTCCGGAAGGCCCTGAAGGATGGTTCTTATCTTAGAGATGGTGGTAGGTGTTACGCTCACCTGGCTCCCACAGGGGCGTCGGTTGGACCCGGACAGCTGCGGTCTCCACCCACGTGATGCGTAGTGCAGCGATGACTGGACCTGCCCTCCTAATCTTGTCTGCTTAACCCGTAGAAATATTCTCCTGCAAGTGGAGAGATGGATTTAGCCACTTGTGGATTCAAGTGATGGCACCCCCACAGTCCTCCCCAACTAATCACCTCCGAAATGCCCACACAGCAATCTCACCTTATATTCTTGAAAGATGAGCTCTCCATTCTGCGTGGATTTGCAGGGGCGCGTCGATTCCAGTTACTTCACTGGTTTGAAGGCTCGGGAGAGTATTGACTCTGAGGTTCCTGGTGAGGAACAGTAAGTATTAAGTTCATAGAGTTCAATATGCCCGATGTTCACTCTTGTTCCCCCCTTCCTTTCTTGTCTTGCAGCTGGCTCGTGAAAAGATGCTCTTGTGGCAGCTGGTGGCGCTCAGGTAAGAGTCTGTATTACCCGGCGCTGTCCGGTAAATGTTGCACGTGGAAATCGTGTTGTTTTGTCTCTCTTTAAAGATGCGGCACGTGAATATATGGAGAGTCACAAAAGGATGCCTCCGGTGGTAAATCAGGTAAGTCTATGGTGGTAAGAATGATATATGTTGGTTCCCTCGGCTCACCTTGTGGTTTTCTTTTGTCTCCTAGGTGCCGAAGTTCCACGAAGAAATGATGGAGGCAGCGCCGACCCGAAGGATGCTGTGAAGACTGGTGAGTATGGTGCGGCACTACAGCTGGAGGTGCAGCGCGTGCAGAAATGATGTTCTTTACAGGTCCGGAGACGAGATGGATCCAGAATCAGGTGTGGAATAGAAATAAGTTTGTTTTCTAACCTTGTCCCTTTCTTTCCTCTTTGTTTTAGGAGCTCCGTATTCGAGGCGGGCGTGGCAGAAGACTGGATGCAGGCTGCAGGCACGGTGAGCGTTACGCTGCTGGATGCAGAATAACGCAAAGCGTGTGTTGCTGGTCGGGCGTGGTTTAAATAGCCTCAAAAGTAGTCCCAGGTAAGAAGTCCCTAGAACCACACCGAGAGATGAGTAGGAGGATCTGGGCATCATCCACATAGTTGGTGTAGAAGATACCCATAGTGTCAAGAAGGTCGAAGAGGGGCTTTGTAAAGATGTTATAGAGCGTCGGGAAGGTGCAAGGTCCTTGGGGAACCCCACTGGTGACAGGGACTGGAAGGGCGGAGGTGGAGAAGACCCTCATTGTTCTATATGATAGGAAGCACATCGATCCAAGCTATTGCTTTGGTGGAAAAGTACGCAGCTGAGGAGAGATGTTGTGTAGGGACGGCATTATCATAAGTATGACACTGACGCAATGGATACAATTTGTAAAACCTTTATTGAAAATGCTGGAGTTGGAGAAACTCAAATCAAAATGGCCTATGCGAACAAAAACCTAATGCCTGCCCTATCTCTTGTACAAAAAGTGTAAATGTATGCAAAGGAAAAATCAGTGTACAAAACAATATAGATGGTGGAAACAGCTCTCCTCACGTTAAACCTCACGGAGTAAGATTGTCCTTGTAGGCAGGATGACACACTCTGGCTCGGTTTCTAACACGCTAAACGGTTCCAAACCATTGATTGCGGTCCGCCTAGCCTTCCACCTTAAAGCCTCTTTCTTTTAAAATTTTGTTCCAACATTCCAACATGCTGCATCTGGCCCCTCACTATCCCTGGCCTTACCATCTGACTACGGCATCACACGATGTGACCGTACTACTGCCCAATCCAGAGGCGGTGGTGTGGCCTTCATCCATAAAATCGCTCTTGACCTAAGAGTGTTACCTGACTCCAAACTCGAATCAGCTGAGTCGTTGTCAGTCAAACTATCACTAATGCCTAACCAAACAGCCACCCTCCACCTTATCTATAGGCCCCCAGGTCCGGCACCGACCTTTGTCGGAGAAACATCCACTCTCCTCCTTGACAATACTAAAAATAATTCACAAACCATCATCCTAGGCGACCTTAACTTAGGTCTTGGTGACCCAAAAGATCCTGTCGCAATAAATCTGGAGAATGTTCTAACTGACCTCGGCCTCACCTTGTACATTCAAGAACCCACCCATACCAAAGGCAGAACCCTTGACTTTTTAGCTGGCTCTAACTGCAATATTAAGGTTCTTGACAATACCCCCTGCTTATGGTCTGACATCACATTATAACTTTTAATATCGAAGCTACCACGCGAACTCCGACACTGATAGCCCCAGCACTCCCTACTAGAAGCAAAAAGGACATAACTAAGGAGAAACTCCTCCCTTTGTTACTCCCTTCCCATAATGCGGCCACCAACACCTGCTCTGATCCCACTTCCTTAGCCGACACATACAACCAAACTATGCTTACGGCCATAGATTCTATAGCACCTTTCAAACTCAGGAAGGCTAAACCACAAGCACATCTCAACTCATGGTTCACCCCACAGTTAAGATTGCTCCGCAAAGCTAAACAATGTGCTGTAAATCGATGGAAAAGCCACCCCTATGATGAGCATAAATATGGTTTCCTTCTTGCCTCACTGACCTACAAAGATGCTATCATCACTGCAAAAAAGAATCTCTTAACAATCGCATTCTGCAAGCTGATTCGAATACAAAGGAGCTCTTCAGAATCCTAAAAGAGCTAGAAACCCCAGTCTCCCCCCTGACACTTGCCCGAAAGATAGTAAATGGTGTAACATTCAAGCAGCCTTACTAAATAAAATCTCTACGTTACAATCTAAAATTAAAGACAAGCAGGACTGCCTGAAGCTCGTCAACCTTTCACACTCCCCGGCTAGAGCCCCCCTCCAGACACTGCTAACAACAAACCATTTGCCTTCTCACCACCCACCGTTACCAAGGTAGAAAATAGCATCCTGAGAATTAAACCGTCCAACTGCCAAAGTGACCCCTGCCTAGCTCCCATCATTAAGGACTATGCACATGATTTGGCCCCATTCATTACGGCCTTTATCAACTCCTCCTTTAGTACAGGTATTGTCCCAGACAACCTTAAGGACGCTTGGGTGATCCCTTTGCTTAAAAAACCATCCCTAGACCTAAGCATACCTACTAACTTCCGACCTATCACCACGGTTCCGTTCTTGCTCAAGATTCTTGACCGCGCAGCATACCTTCAGATCCAAGATTACTTGGACTCTAACAACTTGCTAGGTTTACGACAATCCGGATTTCGCCCCAGACACGGGACGGAAACTGCGTTAATAGACCTAAAAACCCAAATTGAGGCATTGAAGGATCAGGGCAAACTAGCAATGCTAGTACTTCTCGACCTCTCAGCCGCATTTGATTTGGTCAAACAGCAGATCCTATGCAAGCACCTCCACTCTGCTGCCAACTTCTCGTCCTCTGCTGCGTCCTGGATCAAATCCTTTTTGAGCAATAGATCCATGAGGGTCTTTGCCCCTTCAGCAGCCGCGAACCCTTCCCCAATTCACTGCGGCGTACCTCAGGGATCTTGCGTGTCACCTACACTCTATAACATCTTCACAAAACCTCTCTTTGATGTGCATGGCTATCTGGGTATCTCCTACACTAACTATGCGGATGACACCCAGATACTCATTCCCATCACAGGTGATTATCTAGCTGACACCAAGGCCCTTAACGACGTCTACCTAGAGCCGTCTATCAATCATTCACCATTGACGGTAACACCATACGTGTCTCAAAAGATACTAAAATGCTAGGTTTCTACCTTGACGCCACCCTATCATTATCCCGACAAATAAATGCAGTCAGATCTGCCTCGGTATATACCTGCAAACTTATTGCAGCTTGCAGACCGTTTCTTACCACCTCTAACAGTGTCACACTAGCTAGAACCCTCATTATGGCTAAAATCGATTATTGTAGCGCTCTTTACTTAGGCACCAGCCAAGAGAACCTGAATAAACTCCAAACAACCCAGAACAATGCCATTCGTGCTGCCTTAAACATTCCCTGCAACCACCACATTTCAGAATCTAGAACCAACCTAAAGTGGCTACCTGTCAAGCAGAGATTTTCACTAAAAACACTCGCCCTTACGCACAAATGCTTGGCTAACAAGGCCCCTATCTACCTCTGCAGTCGGCTGTCGCGCCACTCGACCTCCAGACCACTAAGAACTGCTCAGTCCCACTGTCTATCGATCCCAAGGTTTAAATTGCAAAAAGCGGGGGGCTCGGACTTCCCTGTCCTGGCTTCTAAACTATGGAACTCCCTCCCCGCTAAAATCAGAGCTGAAGACTCTTTCAACACATTCAAGGCCAAAACCAAATCATGGCTTTTCGACCAACTTTAAGACATGCTACCACTGTCTAACTTGCTCTGACCTGCCGACATCCGTTACTATTCTTGGCTGTACACCCTATGGGTATTTCCACTGCTAAGCCTTAGCGGCACTGAAACCACTGTAATATTTGTAGATAGGAACCCTGTTAATATTTCTGTTATTGCTAATTTCTGTAATTTTCATGTCTGTATATATGCATTCTTGTAACTTTGTACAAATTGCGCCCTGATGCCCCTGGGCCTGTTGGTTTGCGCCTTATAAATAAAACAAATACAAATACAAACGTAAAGTTCAAAAAAGGTCCCCCTCTGCTGGGCTCAGACCTTACAGCACACAGTTTGCGGAGGTCCCGCTCTGTCAGGTTCAGACCTCTCACGTCACAGTTCAACACAAACTTGCAAGGGGCTCCTTTCACCAGGCTTATTGTACTTTGGGACTCCCTCATTCGGGCTCAGAACCCTTTCAGATGTCGAAGACTTTCGAATGTGCGTGGTTCTCTTTACAGACCACCGCAGGGCCACTTCAACTCAAAGCACACATTTATTCTCACTTAATTCGCCTTTTGCTGTTGGTTCGCTTTATAACTTCAAACAATGCACCTTTCACTGAGACTTTCAAATGGGCTACTTCCTTTTGTCGGACCACTCCGTTACTTAGTATCGCTGATTTCACAGCTGCCCTTTACTTCAAAGTTCATTCACAGGTCTGCCTTTCTTCGCATCTCATCCACACGCGTTCAGCCTTCACTTGTGATATAATGTTGCTCCTTCATTCGCTTTAACACACATCAGTCTCTCAGGTCGCTTGCCAACTCACAGTCTGTGTGCGCTTCTTTCTTGGTTTGCTATTTCCAATTCACGATTCAAGGTTAGTGCCACAGGCTTGGCCTCTCCTCCCCAACTCTGCCGTTCACCCGGGAGGGTCACTGGCGTCCTTGAAACACAATGCAATGTTCACTTGTGCGATCGGGCCTTCTTTACATGTCTTTTGCAGTCTGTCAGAGGCAACAACCTCCAGTAGGAAACCGTTGGGGGTTTCGGCCTGCTGCTCTCATCCCTTGGTCTGTTGCTCTGCTCCAGTGGGTGCACCTTCATCCCGGAGGTTATGCTCGTACTCGTGTTCGGCCTTGCTCACAGTGTGTCTTTAGGTGTTACCAGTTAGCTCTCCTCACACAAATAAAGGCATCAGATGTATGCACTTAGTGTAAAGTGCCTGACTTTGCCTGACCCGATTAACGGGACATATCCAGTACGATGTGATCACCCTCTTCCTCGGCCCAGTGTTTGTGTATAAAGGGGGTCGGGGGAGTTGGTACTCCGGAAAATCCTATAAAATAGGATGGGGTAGATGAACAAATAAGGGGGGGGGGGGGAGTACCGTGTCTCACCATTGGCTGCCTCACCCCCACTCGCCAAAGACCTCTCACCTAGGTGATCCTCCCACACTGGACCACCCCAAGGGTCTGCATCCAAAGGCGATTTCTGTGCCCTGGCCACCTGAGAGAGAGATATCCCTGGGGATTAGAGGGTGAGACACCCTCTGGTTTCCCACAGTTGGCAGAGGATTTCGTGGTCCATCAGATCAAAGGCTCCTGAGAGGTCAGGCAGGAGGGCCAGATTACCATTGTCCTTAATTTCATCCATTTGGATTTTTAGGTCCAGGAGTGTGGGACGGAAACCAGATTGGCATAGTCCAAGGTGGTTGTTCGCTTCGAGACGCTTTTGTATTTGCAGGTATGCTGCTCTGTCCAGTATCTTTAGTAAGGTGGGACGATAGTTGGTTGGGATGTTGGGGTCTAGTGTAGGTTTCTTAAGAAGTGGGAGTCCTCATGCATCTTTTAGATTTGCAGGTATGTTGCCAGAGGTAAAGGAATTGTTAATAAGCGATGCGATAAAAGGTGCAAGCTCTACTGCACAGTCTTTAATGAGTGAGGCTGGGCCGATATCCTCTTGGCATCTGGATGGTTTCAGACCTTTGATGACTTTCCCAACTTAGGTAAGACACTTAGGTAAACTCAAACAAGGGGATAGACACTTAGGTAAAATCAAACATTGGGATAGAGCGGGACATAGGGTCAGGTGGTCGGCAGGTGTCTCGGTGAGTATCATTTTTGTTGTTGTTGCCACAATTATAGTTTGTAGTAGGGAGCTCTTAACCAGAAGTGCCTTTTGGATATTAGGGCACCAAGTGATGTCTTTGAGGCTAGAAGGTAGGGGGGTGGAGTGTTGGTGATTCAAATTCTTGCAAGATGGCGAAGAGCTCCAACATGTTTGAGTTTTCTAAACGCTCGTTGTACATTCGGCTTTTGGCTTGGAGTATGGCCTGTTTATAAGTTTTGGAGGTGGTGGTGAAATGCTCTTTATTAGCAACTGAGGGAGTCTTTTTCCACAAACTATTGGCTACTCTCTTTGTAGAGCGTAGTGCTTTGAGGTTAGTGATGTGTCAGGAGTTTAAATGGGCTACTGGTTTGCGTTTGATCAAGGGATAAGGGTCGATGGCAAGGTGTAGCGTTTCATTGTATAGTTCTACCTTGGTGGACGGATCGTTGAATCACGGATCGGTGATTCGTAAGGGGTTGTAGCAGCGGGAGCATATTAGCTGGGTGATATTTCCGGCCTTGAGATGGTTTCCAGCAGTCCCTCGCAAAACATTTACTCAGACTTCACTTTTGTAGATACATCTACTGGTATATCCTCAGTAATGATACTGAATCATGTGGCCCACGATTTAGCAGTTCTGTGAAATTAACAAGATTTGTGCTTTACTGGACAAAAGATCTCGAACCACCAATAGCTTTTCTTTTTAAATAATGAAAACCAATACTTTTTAGTAGCAAAGATTATAGTCAAATTCACACACTAAAAGGTCCCATCACAGAAATGTTACCTTTTTCAGCACAGCAAGCATATACACTCAATTACGATGTACTCACCCATTGCTGCTTCTTTTATCAGATTCCCATGGTACTTGGAGCATTCCTTAATCATCATGCAGAGTTCATCGGGACTGTACTTGGAAGGTTCTTTTACTAAGGCCTCAGAGAGCTTCTTGGTATACACAGAAGCCGGACGCATTGTTTCTATGCGGCCATGCTTGAAAGCTGCCGTGCTGCAAGCCTCAGAGGTTGCTACAGTCTGGCCATATTGCCGAAGGAAACCAACTTGGAAGGACAGCTGCGCGATAGCATCTGGGCTGATCTTGTACTTCTTTAGTATCTCCTTGCCTCCAAGTTTGAATTCCATGGAGTCAATGGTCAGTGTCTTTACACTAGTATCAAAGTGGTCTTTGGTTTTTGTGATCCCTTCTTTCAAGACATCGTTCAGTTGAAACTGGAGCCTCGTCACTTCCTTAGAGGAGTCCACAGAGGCGGGCATATCTTTTGAAGAGATTGCAGGGTTCTCAGTGCTGTCTTTGTACACCTCATTCTGTAATCTTAGTATGGCAACGCCATCCCCCCAAGAGTGCTGAAAATTAACACCAGAGGTGCCATCATTAGCCATTATGATACTAAACGATTTATCATACCAGCGGTTGAGTCCCGAGCCATGCAGCATGGTGTGTGACCAATGGCTGTTGCCTTTAATAGGGAAATCATCTAGGCACAAACAGAAAACAGCTGAGTCTACCTTTTTCAAGACTTCTGCATTTCCGTTATCGAGGAGCTTCTGCCTTAGCACGGCCATGTGTTTCTTTCTTCACTAATTAGATATCCAAGTGGGAACTCTGGTGTTGGTGTGCTGTCTGAGAGGATGTACTTCAATTGTGCCTGAATTTCTGCAGCTTTCGTTTTATATTCCCATCTCTATCCAGAACATCAAATATGTAAAAGTTCCCATTCCTTAACACTAGTAGGTGCTTTGCCTTGTTATCTGTCACAAGTTCATCGCGGTTGGGCTTTGGTAGACGAGTGGAGTTGAAAAGTCTGAAGTACTGCGACATGTCCAGAGGATATGCGTTCATCATGTAAGCTCCGTACCATGAGAGAGATGATGGTACCTAACGGATAAACCTCTTGAAAGCCAGAGTGTCGCTTTTGGCAGGGACGAGATGGAAAACCTCTGGCTTCAGGTAACCGGCACATATGGTTTTCATGAAACGCATGGCAGATACAATCATGTTGGTTGCTCGGGTGAGTTGATCATTGTATTCGGGTTTTGGGTCAGGGTTGAATGACATAAATGGATTAAAGTTCAGAACTATTGGTTCACGAGCACAGAGATACATATCGTACCAATGACCTGTGAAAACAGAAATGTGATTGGTTCACGTTGATACCTGCATGCAAAGTATTAGCCATTTGTAAAGAAGGTGCATCTCTGTTGGTCTTTATTTACAATTAATTTGCAAGATATTTAAATAAGCAGGACAAGTGGTTTGAAGAGATCTAATCCACCTGTCACCTTTACATTCCTTATTGTATGTGGATGGTACTTTACTGAGCAAGATCTTGCATTATCCCATACATATTTCTGTATTTCTACTTAGTTGGTCCAGATCTGCCCCATTTCAGTATTTTACGACTCAATGGTATAGTGGTGTTTGATACAATAGTACATTGCTGTTTTGCTACACCCGTCATCACCAGGGACAGTGTTACCTATATTCATTATTTCCTCATTTGAGGAAAGTCTGGTCACTCAACACATACCACTACCATCTGTAACTTAACCTCCCCCTTTCTCTTACCTTTTCCTGGCATGCCACACATGTTCAGCGTAGTAAATTATTTTCTCATAAAAGTCTGCAATTGTTTATTTTCATAGATCTTGCGTTTTCATGAGACATGGAAACAACCATTTCTGTTAACTTATAAAAGATTCATGAGCCAAAAAGAGTGAGTCTGGGCTGAAATGAAGACCCTTTGAATAAGCTAATCCCCCAACCGTAAAGAACACATTTTCACTGTATAATTTGTATTTTATTTACCTGAGGTGTAACTTGTGTGCTTGTTCCGCTGATCCTGTGCAACCAGCTCTTCATGCAATTCCTTTCCAATTCCTTTTTCAAAGGACCGGGAACTCTGTTCAGTTTTTCTGAAATATTAACACAGCACAAACTACAGGATGTAGCATCAAATTTTCTTTGTGTAAAAACCCCCACTTCAACCACTGCACATTAAATCATTCCTTACAGACCCCCTACGATGGGCATCTCAGAACAGCATCTCTCTTTTTTCATTATACACTTTATTAATTTTGCCATCAGAGGAAAATGAAAAAGCAGCAGAAAATAATAAAATAAGAAAACCATCTAACCAGTCCATGTACAGTTTAGCCCCTGCTTTCCTATTTGTCCCAGACTTTCCTGTCTTTCTCAGGGAAACCACGAGATCTATATATCCTATCTTCCAGTAGCATACAATCGTCCATATCATTTTCCCATTTGGACAGTTTGGGGACATCTCCCAAACCCCATTTCATAGCCCTTTTTGCCATTAACAGTGACATTGGCAGGAATACACCATCAGCCTTAGAAACTCGATTGATCCCACACTCAATAAAATCAACTATGGGTCCAGAATGATTTCGGGACTACAAATCAGTCAACCAGTTGACCACTACAGACCATGAGCTTCGAATCTTTGGGCATTGCTATAGTAGATGGTAAAAAGTGCCAAGATCCGTTTTGCACATGTTATTGGGTATTCGACTCCCTTTAAAGAGGAGATCTCTTGAGTAGTATATTCAATGAAGGATTCTGAGATGGATCAATTGATAGTTCGCCGAGATAGCTGCCATTTTAGGGAACATTAAAGCATCCTGCCATTCCTTCGACTACAAAAATCCCACATCAAGCTGCCATCTCACTTTAAGATTGGTCAAGGGGGTAGAAGTTAAGGACAGAAGGCTTGCCATAGGGAGGAGATTGGTTTACTAGTTATGAGTCCCTCATTCATGTTGGCCTCCAGTGGCGACATACCCGGTAGATCAAAAACATCAGGAAATTGAGACATGATTGCATGCTTAAATTGAATGTTAACATAGTCCTCATAATTCAGGAGATTATATCTATGGACTAGAACCAGAAATGTAGAGAGCCTACCATTAACCACCACATCTGAGAGCAGCTGGAGGCCATCATCTCTGCAAAGCTTGAAGGTGTGTATCCTTTTCTAACTTCTGGCATATCTTGATTATACCAAATAGGAGCCGTTAGCATGATGCTCTCGGCCTATACCATTACAACCGCCTCGCTCTTGAATGTTGCCCCACTGGCTCGTCTGGTATTGTGCCAAAAGTGATTAGCAAAAGGGTAAATCAAAAACAGTTCTGCACTTCGAATTCTTTATTATTTATGCATGTACACATGTAGTAGTGATCGCAAAAACGCATGCCTTATTTGAAAAAACACATCTGCGATTGTTGAGCTTTTTTCAGAGATGTAGGTTTAATATTAATTTTTAACTGCCCACGGAATATGCCACTTATTTTATACACTGAAATCCACCAGGAGGAGCTTCCCAGAGAATATAACCCTTTTTAGAGGCAAAGAATGAACATTGATTCTCTGGTGAGGCCACTCTATAAAGGAGAGTGGGTGATGAGGTGTTGTTGTGGGGAATGATTACCAGATCACGGGGCACGCCTAATGTGACAGAGACCTTTAAGGGAGCCTGGTAATGGTAACAAGTACTTATAGAGCAGACACTCGCCTTGAAGAAGCATTTAGATGCTGAAAGGAGGAAAAGCGACAGTTACTCACAAAGAGAATTCAAAGTGGAAACAAACACGTTTTTCTGAATTTAATAGGATTGTTAAAAACAAAATGTTAACAAATATAATAGATCGTCCGGCAATGCATTCCAGAGGTTGATAACCAAGAAAGAAAATGCACGAGCCCTGCATCTGGCCAATGTAGGTCCTTTCAGGAGACCAGCGGAAGAAGAATGCAAAAGAAGTAAATGGTTAATAATATGCACACCGCTCCCTAAAAATAATAATAAAGAAATGACGGTGTCAGATTATAGAAAGATTTATGCACAAGGCATAGATTTTAAATTGTATCAGTTTCTCTCCTTTCGATTTCAGTGTGGTAGTGATATTTGCCCTGCGATTTAAATTAATAATCATGGAAGCTGTGGCATTCTGCACAATCTGCACATTTGGGCAACCCCTGACATGTGGCATGGCGAAAAGTCCAGGCGGCTAGCTATAAAAGCATTCTACAACATGATTATGTATTATGACCAATCTGGGAAATGTGTCCCTTCTCCCAAAGGGGCAGCCACCCCCATTGAGGCTAGGGAGTTGAGCCAACTCCGCAAGACCCTCCTTAGGGGTTTGGGCAAGCGCAACGTTACTGGGAAGGACACCCCTTTTGGGGACGAGGACTCCCGGGTAGAACAAGGGTTCTATGTCATATTATCGACGACTGTTTTTTTGACGGGTGTTTTTCCGAAGAAATGTTGCTGTAAAAACTCATTGAAATTGTGTTTCTTTTATATTTGGGCGGGTTCCCCACCGCCATCCACGGCACATCCACCTATTTTATGCCGTTCCTGACCCCCACCAACTCTTTATCTCCCCTGCCCCCGCAAAAAAAATTGCAATGTGTTTTTTCGGCAATAATGTTTCTGCAAAACACCAGTCGAAAAAACGGCTGTCGATGATACAACGTCGTACCAGAATATGAAAGCCTATGAAATCTGTACTCTTGTGATAAAGCCTTTCTGTTTGTCTAACACCAATGGTGAACTCTCCACACAAGAACGTTAGCTATCGGGACAGAGTCTCAGGATTGCACCTTACCTGCTGGGTCTTGTGCGGCCTCTCCGATAAGAGATAGGGTCTGTCCTTCCAGTCAGACACCTCGATCTCTGGATGTAAACAGAGAGGGAGAGAGGCTTCCCTAAAAGGGCAAGACTCAGACAGGGAAAGCTCCTTGATGGAGAAAAAAACCTTGAAGATTAAAATTGAGGTCTCTGAAAAATGATGAACAGCGCAGCAGCTGGGTAAGGAGGGCGAGGCAGCAGAGCACGAAACAGTAGACCAAGAAAAGAGGAAACGAAGCAGCAGATGAACTGAGTAGTACTGGGACAAAGTAGCGCACACAGGAGGATAACGAGAGAAGAAACAAAGGAGGAATCAGGAGAGGATACTGGAGACTTGTGTGAAGTGAAGAGAGGAGAAGAGCATAGGGGAGCGTTGCAGCAACTAGGGAAATGAGCAGTTGTGACGCTCCAGCTTACTGGGAACGTCAGCTCTTGTAGGCACGGCTCCTGCAGTGTAAAGGACCCCAGCCGCCATCTTGGTGGGGGTGGGTGCATCATAATGTCTCTGCCATCTTGGGAAGGTCATCAGTATCATCTAGTGGCGGCCAACTTGGAAGAGGCTGGTTCGCTTCCAACGGGTCCTTACAGACAAACAAGGGCAAAGACTGACATGGAGACTCCAATAATATCACCAAAGTCCTTAGTTGGAGGAGGAGATTCCCTGATGCAAGGCTGAATGGCATGGGAGGAGCCGCACACAGAAGATGCTGCAACGCGAAACACAGCGAGTCTTGAGGCGAGGCCACAGAGAGGATGTCATGGGCTTGTAGTCCACAGACCACGAATATCACAGGTGAGAAGCTCCTCAGATCCTGTGCTGAGAGTCTAAGAAGAGGAGAGAGCCACGAGCACCGTGAGGCCCCGAGAAGGCTGCCATAAAGAGTGTCATCCGGGTGGCAGGTGGAGATGAACGCCGCCGGCACAGGCATCACCGGCCCACCCTGGCGGAAGTGCTGCAAGAAACTAGGGACATGGGCCGCACAGGAAGAAGGGAAACGGGTGGTTGATTGGTAATAGGGGGAATCCAAATCCTGAATCCTTTACTGGTTAAGAAACATCCTTTACGGGTTAAGGAGCCCCCATCTAAATCAGGACCAAAGAGTCCCATGTGATACAGAATAAGCTAAGAGTAAAGAAAGTTAAGAAAATCCGATTGCCAAATCCTGAGATGAGAAAGGGATGCAAACCCTGGCTGAAAGCTAGAATGAAAGCCCAGGGGCTAGACAGCCCATAAATAACCTCCAGCCGAGCTGAGGGCTCCAGAATAAGAGTTTATAATATTAAAAATCAAGAGAACATTCAATTGAAAGGTGTAACATCCACACTACCCAGGAGTGGGAAGGCTAGAGGGAGTGAGGTGGGCCACTGAATAAGACAGTCTTGTAGAGAGATAAGTCGAATACCCCATTAGATGCACACAATGAAAGCTTTGGGGAATTGAATGAAAAAGAACTGAGTGACTTTGCACCTTTTTCTGAGAGGAAAATGTATTTGGATCTGTATTATTCTTTGTGAGAACTCCTGTGGAGAGCCAAGCCAGAAACCATGCCCTGGGAGGAACATTCATGTTGAAGATTGTCTGAAGCCGAGCGGGTCCACAGGCTGGTGTTGATAAACCCCAGGGTGAAAGCCTGTTTCTTGTTATCTACTGGTAGGGCAAGATAGTTGAACAGGTTAGGACTGACGACTGATTTGGGTTATTCTGACAAGCACCTTCGTTTTGGTTTTTTTCGGAAGGGAATCCCCTTTTAGCACTACACCAAATAAGGTGTTTCCTTTTTAATTTAAAGAAGTGTTGAATCATGCACTTACTTCGGGTTTGCCACAGTGAAGCGCGGAGATAAGGGCGCGCTGTTGACTGCTGTGCGGCTGGACGCTCACTTCATTTATTCTCAACTCGGCAGACGAAGCAAGATTACCTCGAAAGACTCACCTGTTCCAATTCGCGTAAGACTGTCAGCTGTATCCCTATCAGCTGCCGGCAGTTGAAGCGAGCGGGTCATTGTGCATCGGTTGCCGTGTCATCACGTGACTCGGATCACGTGGCAACTCTGAGACACTTCCCCTGATCATCGGCATAAAAGTACAGCAGCGCAGCCCTTGCAGCGTGAAGTCCGCGCGGAGATAAGGGCGCGCTGTTGACTGCTGTTTACGGCTGAAGACGGCTAAAAGGTTAGGTAAGACACTAATTTCATCTAATTTCGGGTCAATTCATCTGTCTGTTCAAACATAATCTCAATTCGATTAAGATGGATAATGCAAAACCTCGTACTAGATTCCAAGAGAAATTGGAAGAAACTCTTGCGATGAATGATAAAGGCAGAGCTCAAGACAATATTAAACCTCAGTTAACTAACTTACATACAGAGGAGAAGGCAAGACCACTTAAAAACAAAGCAAATAGTGCATTGAAACATGAGTTAAAACATAGAAGTGGTGTTTTAACACACAAAAACTCAGTTATTAAAGATGACAACGAGAATACTGAAACACAGTTCCAAACCACACCCTATAAAGATCTGACAAACATGCTACCAGTGGAAACTATAATTCAACAGAAGCCAACAGACCCCAACACGGCTCATGTAGAAGTGACATCGAAGCAAGGAGATGCTGACTCCAATCAACTACAAAAAATAAGTCCAGATGATTCATGCTTTACACCATCATTACAAGAAAGAGCAAGGATCGCAAAACAACAGTGGCAGACAGCATATTGATCAACCCATTCACTTTTTGACAATAATATACATGCTCTCCCTCTAAGGATAGCACGATTGTCACTGGACATCACAGAGATAGATGCTCTATTGGACTGTCAAGACAAAAGACAAGACGTGTTTAATGTGAAATGTTCAACTACCCATACCAATCAAATAAATACCTCTACACCAAACAACCATAAAGACAGTAATACAACAGTAAAAACCCGCGTGAATGAAATAAACAGTTATGTGAAAAAACAAAAATCGGAGACCAAGGAGTCCACATCGATAAGCATGCATTCAGACCGCACAAGGGACTTGATTAATTCTCCACCAAGAATACCTACCACAATGCTAGGCTTACAAAATACCTTAACTGCAGTATTATCAAATGCAACGATTCCTTTTTTGAAAATACAGGAATCAATGGTTGATGCTACAAAAGACCAAGCAACGCTACTAGCGATGATCATGACAAAACAATCTCACTTCGAATCGCTCACAAACAGCTTAGAAGAACGAATGAAATATGAGGCCGAAACGTCTAAGTCATGGCAATTACGGTTGGCAGACATGGCAAGAGTGGAGCATATTGAAAAGCAGAATCTAATGGAAACAGTGTCAACTATAACAAAAAAACTAATAGATGAAAAGGCAAAAAAACATTCACAAATTATACCTACTCTCCAGGTAATAACTCAAGAAACACAAACTGAAGAAAAAGATTCCCCAATTAATAATAACATCGATCAGACAACACAGTATGAGATGCAACCATTGATGATTGAAATAAACACACATCTAAAACCAATAATACTAGACACTAATGAACCTCCAATGTGCACCCCCTTTGACATATTCGACCTTTCAAAACGTGGATCAACAGGACAGGATATCCTGACTAAACCAACTCACAAAAAAGCGACTAAAAAATCGCAAACGGGATCCCGTGCATTCCTGAGAAATATGCAAAGGGCGCTGAAAGCTACAAATCCTGTTCTGGCTAAAATGAACGGCTCCAAACCAATTGCCCAAACAGCCAAACAAGTATCAAAAGAACCATTGGATGATCTGATAATGGAAATCGACCACCATAATAATAATCCAACAACAAGTAAGGCCGCAGCAAAAAGCGGCGAGGTTAAGAACCAGAAAATAAGTACAGCACCGGCATCAGAGCCGGATACAATCGAGGATTCCCCAGAAGATATGTCAAGCATTGCTAATGATCAAGACGAGGAGTTGATTGTTATCGATGAGTATATTGACTCAGCCTTTACTACAACGACAAACTCGCACGAATCGACCGTCCAAGAGGATAATGTATCCTTCAATTATTCAACTGTTTCAAGTGCTGAATCATGGTCATCAGCAGAAAAGCAAAAGACTGCAAAAAATGACGATAAGCAGAGCTCTAGCCAATATTCTCCTATTATGAAACCTAACTTCCAGAATCCGTTGAGTAGAACGTATGCTTATAGAGTGGCACTGTATCAATTGTCGCCAATCTCAGATGAACCGGTGATACTCAATAGATCTAACACTCTGCGACTGATGAAAGCAATTCCGCAACTCAGAGATATAGAAACGGATGACATCGAAGTAATCAACTTCCCGAAAAAGAATCATATGGAGGAAGCCCACATCGACTTCTATTTAGAGGAAACCATGCACCACGTTTTAGCGGCAAATCATCAACTCAGGAAACTTGGCTTCAAAGCAGAAGAAATATTTGTAACCAGACTGATGGCAAAAATAAAATCTACGAATATTACACTACTTGATCAAAAGATAAAAAACAACAAAAAGAATGAGTTAAATCAATGTAACACCCAAAGTAACCATCCAAGTACTTCAAATCAAGTAAATGTAACTGAAAGAGTTATCAATACCAGCCAATCAAGGTAAACATACCTATAACAACCAAAGGATAAACTAATTGACACACATAAAATATCCCTAACGTAAGGGGATACAAACATCTCCTGGAAAATCGCTCCCAAATCTTAGCGAATTCAGAAATAATCTGCTTACAAGAGACCTGGCTAACCGATAAGGTCCTTTGCGAGGGATATATATCCTGGGTGAACCCTGCAATACCATCGAATACTGGCAAAGCGGCATCAGGAATGCTTATTCTAATGAAAATCAATGCGATGTGGTCCATAACTGCAAGACTGAACATCAATTCCTGGTTTCAATATATTACCATTAGTATGCCAGTGTACAATCCAGAACACAATGATAATCAAACGACACACAGAATTGAAAATAGAAGTATCTCAATTCTCAACATCTATTGGAATCCGATGGCAATCAATGACAATAAATTAATCGATTCCGTATGCGAAGAAATCGACTCCATCTCTCAAGCCAATAGGGGAAGTGAATTCATTATAGCTGGTGACTTCAATATGCATCTTTTCGACAAAGAGGGTAATAAATACACGCTGCAAGAAATGTCACCACGGGCAAGGAAATGGATGAAAGAGCTAAGAATTTGCAACATCTCCTTAACAAAACAACCGATGAACGTAAACGGGATACCACGCCCGACTTGGACAGGAAAAACCTCTACTTCAATAATTGACTATATATTTGCTTCCGACAATCTACAGCAATTAGTAACCGCAACCAATAACTTTCCAAATGAAGAAAGCGATCACCATCAAATTTCAATTTCATGGCATGCTCACAAAACCATCACTGAGCAAACAATCTTACCGGAACTGGAAGTATCGAACAGCCTGAACTAATTAAGAATATGAAATCATCAAGCCAGTGAAATACTTTCAACTTTTCAAGTGGCCACCCTGAAAGATCACGAAAAACTGAACTACGGATGGATATTAGAAAAATATAAAAATCCCCAAATAAAATCAAAGAGCACTGCCAAAAGCTCTCATGGCCATCATTATAATCAAAGAATCAAACAAGAAAAGCAAGAACATCAAAAGAGTCTACGACACTTGAAATTAAAGAATGAACCGGACCTTAAAAAACAGATAAAAAAAGAAAAACAAAGATACTCTAATTTTCTAAAAAAAACAACAAGGCTATGATGAAACAACATAATGCAGAAGCTATTTTGAGTGCTCTACAAAACAAAAATACAACAAATCTGTGGTCAATGATGAACGATAAATCAAGTCAACAAACATTAATACAAGAAGTTGACCCACAAACGTGGGTAAAACATTATCAAGAAGTATATAACACCAAAACACCCAATCTGATAATGAACGGAGGAAATGATGTGTGTACTTGGAAATTTGACTGGGAGCTCGATGATATAACAAACAAAATTAAAGCCTTGAATTCGTCACGAGCACCAGGCCCGGACGGGCTTTCAAATGCAGTTCTCAAAGCAACACCGGAAGAATGGGCAACATTGTTCTTTCATTTACCGCAACTCATAGTGAAAAGAAAAGAAATCCCTCACACTTGGACAGTTTCAATTTTAATCCCAATTTACAAATCAGGAGACCGTAACACGCCAAGTAACTACAGACCGATAGCCCTCCTAGACCCATTGGGAACATTATTTGCAAGCCATCTACAAAAACAACTGAACATCTGGGCAGCAAATAACGGAAAACACACGAAAAGGCAAACTGGCTTTGTGACAAAAATTGGAACAAACGTAAACCTATTGTTACTGAATATAATAAAAGTAGAAGCAAGTATCAGAAACCAACAAGTATATGCCTTGTTTATAGACTTGAAAATGGAGTTCGATTCAGTAAACAGACAGAAGCTTTGGGGTAAATTAACAGCTTGGGGCTGTCCCACTTACATCCTAAACCCAATCATCCAACTATACTCAAATACCTCTATTCGAGTTCGACTAACAAATGCTGGTATGGTTACAGAGTCCATTCCCACCTCGAATGGGTTGAAACAAGGCTGTCCCCTAGCTGCCTGTCTATATAACCTGTATACTAAAGATTTTGAAGAGCAGATTCAAAACACGAAAGCAAATCCACCGAAAATTAACAACAAACCTATTCAAGCACTAATCTATGCTGATGATATTATTATATTGGATAAAATGACATCCGGCCTACAAGAATCCTTGAACAAAACCCAAAACTACATGTACACAAATGATCTGCAAATGAATACGTGTAAAACAAAGGTCATGAAACTTATCAGTCAGAATCGGAAAAAACAACACCCCATAAAAATTTTGCTTGATAAAAAAGAAATTGTGATAACAAAGACAATAAAATATCTGGGTGCTCTGATAAATCCTTCAAAAAATGAAAAAGAATGGTACGAAAACATCGAAGAAAAGGCGAGATCTTTGGCTAGACAAGGAAGATTCTTTCATCTAAAGTATGGAACATACTCGGCGAAGGTCACAACGTTATTATACAGGCAAAAGGTAGTTCCAATAATAACATACGCCAGTGAATCTTTAATCAATGAGAAGGTCATTAACTGGTCTGCCCTAGAAGGGCTATATTGGCGGAAAACATTAGCTCTCCCCAAATCATTTCCGGTTGCAAGGATCCGATTTGAATTGGGCCTACAATCGATCGAATCCATAGTCACATGGAAACAGATGGACTTGTACAGAAAAATAATTTCGGATGATCAAATTCCATCATTAGAAATACTAAAAAGGAAAGAAGAAGCATTTCAAATGACAGCTCTTTCGAAATGGACTACAACAATAAAAAGAAAATTGCAAGTAGAAGCAATCACAGAAGAAATGTTGATCAAGAGACCTCAGCAAGCAAAAAGAAAACTAAAAACCAATGACTGGATAAAAACAGTGGATAAACAAAAAACCTACAAGCATTTTCTTAAATGTGACACAGAAGTAAGAGCTTTAAATGAACTACCGGGATATCTTAGTCAATTTCCTGATAGAAAGAGGCTTGATCTATTTTTAAGATTTCGCCTGAATATACTACCAACCAGGGACTACTTAGCATCATTTGACAAATTTGGCACTGTCTCTGCAGATTGTAGATTTTGTAAAGAAGTACAAACCCCAGAAACTTTATTCCATCTAATTATGGTGTGTCCAATGTTGAAAGGAAAAAGAGAACTATGCAGAAGTTTCTTCAGAATCTCGAATAAAGTGATGACGACAGAAGAAAGATGGGCGAATCTTCTAAGAGGAAATGATCAGTGGCTAATTACAATAATCAAATTCTGGACTGAGATTATAAAATGAGCCTGAATGCACAGAGCAAATGACATTTTTTCAAAATTGAAAGTGTAAGAGAATTTAATGTAAAGTTTGTAAAATCAAACCAAACATTTTAATTAAAAAAAATAATAATAATCCAATAACCTCTGCAAAGTGCACAAATGCAAACATATGCTAGACATTTGACTGATTTGATTATCCAATTGAAAGCCAGTCGAAGTAGACCCCCAAATCCCTCATTATATGTGAAAGAATAGGGCAAGGTACAAGAGAGATTGGACAAAATTCCTTTACACAATGATTGGATTACGCAGACGTACAAGTGGGAGCTGAGCAGATACTAATCTCTATTTTATTTAATTACATTTTAAGTGGTTGATGTTCATCGAGATACTGATTTGCTTCTAACACTCACACATCCAGTCTTCCCATGAAAAATCAGTTGGGTATCATCTGCATAAATGTAAAAGGTTGCGTCATAGGATCAAATATTATCTCCTAGAGGTGACATATACAGATTAAAAAGCAACGCATCTGCAGTTGCGGGGGACTTTTCGGGAGCCAGGGAAGCAACCTGCTATGTGATAGGACCCCTGGAGTGCAAAGGGCTGGAGGTGCTGTTAGGCTGTTCGGCGTGGTCGGTGCGGTCGGTTGGCGGTATTGACCTGACCCCCGCAGTATCGTGGAGAAGTTTGGAGGACAAGTCGTCTGCTGTGGTCCACCGTGGGCAGGAAGTTAGGAGTTAGCCCTGCCGGACCTGCATTAAGCTTGACCACGCCCCTTGCTCCCTTTGGATTTTTGACGTTACCGCTAGTCAGCCCATAAAAAACGCTGGTAAGTGAGAGTGGGAGCCGGCTGGGAGGGAGACTTTTGGGGTTCAACCCCTTTGATCCTTCCCGTTTGATTGAAATATTATTCTTCATACCAACGTGATTTACTAACATCAAGCAATATATTTCAATTTTGACTTTATAAGAGCGTAAATGACGTTTAAGAGCAAAGAACTGTAGATGGCCCTGTGTGACTGTCATACAGTGACGCCACCCATCTGCCTGTAAAAGGTGAGTGACAAAGATCAATGTCTACATGATATAATCTGAGGAGTGGGCCATTAGTAGATGATCTTAGATCACTGCACTGGGACGGTTCATATACGGAACAAGCAGTCGGCCCAGAGGTAGTTCTTCCAGGGTTACCAAGCCTCAACACCCGTTTTGGAGGTCCAATTCATGTGCTTGCACAAATTCATCAAGAGGTTGCCGTTCTGACAGCCCCAATTGAGGAGGGTCTTGTCCAGGAATTATCAAACCCCTTACTCACAAGGGCACATGACTTTACTTTGTCAGCTACTAACATAAAAGGAACGATTGATTAATTCTTTGAGAGGCCTAGACATAAGAGTGCTAGTGCACTCTACACAACTGCCCAACGGTGCCAGCCTCAGGACCTAAACACTATTGCTGAGAATAAATAATCTCACCTGCTGGGGCGGGGACTGGACCTCTCGCGAACATCTAATTTCTCGCCTACCTCGATGCAAAATGCCCTGTTTCAAGGGAACATGCTCAATTCAACCGAGGAGTCCAGGAGGGAATCTATGGCTCCTGTGGAATTAAATCAGCTTTTACACGGGAACACAAATTATATTGACCAGTGGAGCCCTAGTAAAACTAGGAGGGGAGAGGACTTTACCCTTCCAGCCTTGAATTTTGTCCTTAATTCGCTGGTCAAAGTATAAGAATTGATGAAAGGTGACGTACAAACACATACCGGCATCCTTATGGAGATGGCGAAGGACATTGAGCAGTTCGAATTTGCTGTTGTGGGATTGAAAAGCGCAATAACCTGTTCAGTGGTACCAACCTTGGTGAAGCTCAAGAAAGGATTCCTAAACCAAAGTGGAGAGCTGATGGGGATAAATTATCTTCTGACTGTCTTGCTGAAGGAAGACAAGGAGAATAAGAAGTCTTTAGCAAGTCTTATACAGCAACAGACAAAAGACAAAACTAACAATCAGGAAATGGTCTCTCTAGTGGAGGGCCCCTTGCCAATAACAGTTGAGATAGCTGATGATACTCCGCTTTCTGAGTCAATCATGGAAGAGTTTTGTCGCTTGGCCAAGGTTGCGGATAGCATAATTGAAATGCCTACAGTATCGACAGAGAAAATAATTAAGGTATCCGCACAGGAAGCCACTGACAACTTATTACCATGGAAAGGAAGCTTGCAGCAGACATATAGAAGACGAAGAAGGTTAAGACGCAGAAAACAAAAGGTCCTCCATTTCTGCATCTAAGTCGGTGGTCTTACAGGAAAAGAAGTAAATAAAAAAATATGAAGGGGAAAAAGGCAAAAAAACTAAAGTAAACAATTTTGTCAAGGGGCTCAGTGGTCAGAGAAAACTAACGGAGGGAACTGCTGACAATCAGACAGAGGAACAACAATTCCTGGATGCCAAAGCCCCGGTTGCAGCCAAGCCTAAGAAAAACAGAAAGAAAAAAGCACTCTCGATGTCATAGGATTGTTCTGCGCTTAAAGTCACCATAGGTATCCAGAATGACGCTGAGTGGAGCAAGGAAATAAGTTGCAGACCTAAGATCTAAGATAACTGGGAAATTACTTAAATGGGCTCCAATCTTTCTGCCACGTCAGAAACTGGTTCCAGATGCTATTCATCACCATGACCCTGGGCTAGAAATAGCTCCAATTTTCAATATGACAAGGAAAAAGATGTTACTAACTGCAGGACTTTCTAAAATTCAAATTGAATCCATTAATGACAAAGATAAGAAGTTACCATCGCAAATTGAAAATGAGAAACGAGACCAACCGGAAATAAGCCAGGAAATACGGAGTCTGGCTATCTCTTCGATGGCGGAACATTCTGTAAACTTGACTGTGGAGGGGGGCGGCAACACGATCAGCGGGGAGAGTAGTCAAGAGATCCTAGCTCCCTATGCAGTGCCCAGACTCTGGTTCAAAAGCGACATCAACAGACAAGCAAAAAAACCACTGAATGGGAGTCTGGGGGGGTTTACTCTCAATGTTTAAAAAGACACCCGACCTCTACTTGTTTTCTTCTAGGGATATTGAGTACGTTCAATTCCCAGATTCTGGATCAACAAGCTTGGCAGACGTGGGGTTTGCCTCCCAGATCGGTGCTAAAGCTCTACTAAATGTTGTTGACAAGTTGCGCCTTCAAGGCTTAGAAGTGTTGGAAACCCGACCAGGAATTGAAGTGGGCAATGTAGGCACTGGTGGTATGGAAGGGATCCTTCTTAAACAAGTGCCTGTACAAAATAAGTGGCAAAAGAGTCTAGAAGTTGAATCCAAAATTGGGGCAGACTTAATGCTGTGGCCAATGCTGCCTGAGATAATCATGAGATCGGACCCCTGCTGGGAGTACATAGGTGACTTCCCAGAGCACACCCTGTGCCCAATCTCGGCAGCTGCAAAGAGCCCAATTTGCCACTATCAGGAAGGAACGTCTGTTGTGAAAGAATAGGATGCACTACTTTGAGCATTAGGGAGGGATCCCCTAAAGGGAAATACCAGGGGTGAAGTTATTCAAGGGAACATAGATGAATACCACACAAGACTAAAGAGAGATGCAAAACAAAAAACGAGCCAGCTGTTTCGTTTGGCTGCTTCAGGGACCGCTGTGCCATGTACCCCAAGCCTGGAGGGGGCTATAATGTACAATGGATGAAGCCCAAGCATGAGCTGGCACTTGAGAACATGTGGGAGGAGAACGGATCATGGATACATCAAGCCACCATATTGGTTTTGCCCGATAAAGATAATGGAAGTAGCTTATGAGCACTCAATTCGCACGGACAGTGACCCAACGCACTGGAAAACATTGATCAACTGAAAAACCTACAACACACAAATCCAATGATAGGCTAAGGATAAACACATGAAAGGGAGGCGAATCTAGGGAGTGCCAGCCAGTACCATGACAGGGTGGAAGGGTCCAGCCAATAACTGCCATTATTCAAAAATAGGAATCCTCTGTGGGAAAATTGTTTTTTTTCACAAGATTTGCTAATATAGCGTTAATCCCCCATTCCAAGGGCTGGAAATGGGGGTAACCGACTGCACGGCAGCCCAAGTTATCTGCTCGAGAGAAGCAAGGGCGGATAATGCGGGCAGCAAGCCATTGCCCCCTGTTCCAGCCCTTGGAATGGGAGAATGAGGCTATTAGCACCCCGGGTTGTCAAAGCGATAACCCGTGGTGCTATTAAAAAAATCTATTTTCCTTCGTTCGTCAGGAAGCGCGCAGCATCCTGTTGAACGAAGGAAAATACTTTTTCAAGATGGCAGCCATGGAAAGGGAAGCGGGGCTCTCTCTGCACGGAGCCCCTCTTCCTTTTTCATGGTGGCCTGCTAGAGCGGAGAGGAAGGAGCGACGGGTAGTGCCGACACAGAAATAAGGTAAGTGGTGGATGGGAAGGGGCAACAAACAAAACACAGGACAGGGGTGGGGAGAGGACGATGGCGGCGGGGGCACCGGCCGTCAGGCGGGATGGAACGCAGGGTTTCACCGGCGGTTCAAGCCTGTGTTACTACCCGCCTGATTGGCTGGCTCTCCCTGCCAAGGAGCTAATTGGTAATAGTAAAGCTTTTTGCAAAATGAGGCCTACTCTATTTTTGCTACTTGGTTGAATAACAAATGGAGCAAAAAGTCCCACACACAGTTCATTCTTTCTCATTTGAAAAGTGAGGAACATTTATGTTTTTTCTCCCTATTTTTGAATCAGCAAACAAATTATAAATGGGTGATTTGTGAAATTGTTTTGCCCTGCTTCGAACATTTATTGAATATACTCCATGGTAAATCCAGAGCAAACCCAGTTCCCTCTATACCTGTAAAACACAAGAAAAAACTGGGCAAAAAACCTCGTGGAGCACTCTTTATGCAATATTACACAAACAGCAAACCTGGAGCTAAATACAACATGTTAGCACTTTCTTAAACTCTGTAATGTGGCCACAGAAGTCTTTACAGCTTTCTCTTGTTCTCATAATGGCTTGCTCATCTAGCAAGCCAAACTTGCAATATGAATCAATTAAACCATGCTGTTAACAAATGTAGACCAAAAGAAATAACGCTAATTATCATAGAAAACAATGAGGGGGTCACCAGTGGTACCATCTGGTACCATTGGAAACTCACTTGGTGGCCCAGGCACTCTACGTTGGACTTCTTGTTAACAGATTTCAGAGACAGCGCTGTGAAACAGTCTTCTACCTCTAATCCTTTATTCAATCATGCTAGATTCTCCCCATTCTTAAGAAGCCTTCTCTCGACCCTTCTCTCTCCACGAGCTATCACAGTGTCTCTCTTACCTTTTCTCTATAGTTACCACTTCCTCCCTTCTCCCCATCTATCAATATTTGCTTTCGCTCTCTACATTCCACCGAAATGGCTCCTTTCTGCGTCTGTAACTCACTTATCTGCTCGCTACAATTGTTTCTCTTTCGACACTGTTGATCACTCCTTTGTTCTCGATCTGATCTTGGTTTTCGTGGTTCTATTCTTCAATGGTTTGACTCTTATCTCTCTAATTGCTCTTAACTGGTTTCTTGTGCTGGTCTACATTTTCCTATATTCCCTCGTCAGTATGGGGTTCCCCCAAGGCTTGGTTCTGGGTCCCCTGCTTTTCTCTCTTAACACCATTCCTCTTGCTTCTTTTATCTCCCCTTTTGGACTGTCCGATTAGCTTTATGATAATACTCACCTCTTTCCCCTCATGTTCTCCATCTATATATTCTGCTTGGACTTCTTGCCTTCATGCAATTCAGTTCTGGATGTCAGCCCACTTTCTACATCTAAATCCCTATAAGACTAAAGTTCTTTTGTTCCCTACCATGACTGTGCCTCCCTCTTTCAATCTCTTTTCTCCCTTCTCTCCACATTACCCTCTCTGCCTGGAATCTTGGTGTCACTCTCCACTAGTCTTTTTCTTTCTCTAATAATATTATCGCTCTTTCCTGCTTCTGCCGGTGCCAGCTCTTCAACAACCGCAAGGTTAGACCTTCTTTCCTTTACCACCACAAAAATTCTTGTCACCCCTCCTATCTTGTCTCATCCGTTTTACTGTTCTTCCCTTCTACTAGGTCTTCCTGCGACCCATCTCTCTCTTCTTCGCTCTCTATAACTCGACTATACGTCTCATCTTTTCTCTATCTTTTCGCAATTCCATTGCCATCGTTCTTGCCTTAATTTACTGGCTCTCTTTTGAATGAAGTCTACTGTTTAACTCTCGGTCTGGTTTTTAAATGCCTTCAGGGACTTGCGCGTCCCTTTCTTTCCTTTCTTTCTATGTCCATTCTCGTCCCCTCCGCTCTCAAGAGCTTTTTCTTCTCCTGTTCCTGGTTCTTGTGCTAATTCCCACTTCTGTTATTTTCCCTTCTGGCTGCTAAACACTGGAACGCGCTCCCTCTCGCCCTTCATTCCCTCTCGTCTTTCCCCGTGTTCTGCTCTTGCTTGAAAACTCACTTGCTTACCAGTTAATTTGTTTACTCCATTTCATTCCCCATTATTTGTACTGTCTCATTTCTTGTACAGCACTTTGGAGTATATCAATATATAAATAAAATTCAAATCAAAACAACTCTCTAACAGTGGTATTACTTCCTGCAGTTCCCGACCCGTGTCCTTTGCTGAATTCCCAATGGTTTCTCGGTTGTACAGGTAGGGGACAATGTGCTTGAACCCCTCCTAACTCTCTCACTGCATCAGCAGGTAGGTTATGATGCTATGCGAGCAGGAACAGGAGTGGGTAGAGGAAGGAGTAGTAGCTGCGATCATTGTCAGAGCTGCAGGAGCCTAATAAGCTAATTATGGGTGGGGGTAGCACCTGAACATGCAAGACTGGCCTTTACATACGTTAACTATAGCAGGTATGTGCGACGATAGATAGATTTAGAGGACTATAAGGAGGTATTTGAGGCTGCACGTGGCATACCATGGCAGCACCTCCATGAGTGAGGCTGTTCTGAACACAAGGGAACTATAGCAGGCATATATGGCATAAAATGGCAGCACCAGGTGAATTATAATAAGTGAAGCCATGCTTGGCATATGCAGCACCAGGATACTGTATGCCAGGCTGAACGTTACCCATTATCCCATTATGAACCTGGCATGTGAGGCTAAAGCTGGCATAAGATAGCAGTGCCGGTATCCAGCTCTACAGATAAGAGGTGTACCGACCACTTTTACTCCCAAAAAATAGGCAAATACTCCCAAAATATTAAAATGGGGAATACAAATACTCCCAATAAAAAATGGGAAATGGACATATAGGAGCCTGTGCCCCTGCGTTCACCCAAACAGTTCCATGGATGTGTTTGGACCAGTAGTTCATGTAGTACCACAGGAAGAAACGACTATAATTATGTAAGAGGTGAAATGTATCTTTTAATATGCATGAATTACTTATGCAGTAACAGAGTATTTCTCACAAAAACATTTGTTTTACAATTGAACATATGTTTACTTGTTTATTAAATACTCCCATTGGGAACGAGACTCGTGTTTTTATTCCCTAAGAAATCATTTAACGGCCAACTTTCAAAAATAGGGAGTAAAATACTCCCACTTCACAATCTTATCTTGCGCACTGCCTGTATATAGGTGGCTACACTTTGCAAAAGATTGACTGCTTTGTGTGTACAAGTACATTCTACCACATTGGAGTAAGCTACTATATATTGCTTGGTTTCCCTGAAGATTTCCTCATTGGAGAGTCAACACTGATCCCATAATGGTTGTGCCGCCTGAGAGAACGTCTCTAGGAGTCTGGGTACTTGGTGACCCAACTTATTTCCCTCTGAGCCTCCTCATTTAGCGGGATGTGTGTGATCTTCTGGGTGCATGCACATTGGGTGTGATCCTAAATGGGAAAATCATGCTGTACCAAGGTGCTGTGGTTCTATGTGAGCAAGTGGCATACATATGCTGTGGCCATATATGTTCGCGTCTAATGCATTACTGCTTTCCTCTGAGAAAGGGGACCAACATTACAGAACCAGATATGACTTGTTTCTTAGGGTTCAGGACTCAAGCCTGAAACCACACTAGAGAGAAAGCCTGTGAAAATTCAAAACAAAAGTTAAACCTAATAGGACCGTAGTTTTTGAGTGGCCGCCAAAATATTGAATGAATGTAGCCCTCTAATTGGGGATTGAGTCCCACCCACCACCTCCAATCTTCCTTATCACACAAGGGCGCATTCACCACTCACATTTAACAGTGCAGAATATTAATTGCCATGAAATTCACCGACAATTTAGAATGGAAAAAAAAGAAAGTACAGATAGCAAGGTTGGTGCACTGTGTCGGACAACAAAAACCTTCAGACAGTAACAGTTGAACAATGTGTCTTCTTATACCAAAGCACAATTGGACCATAAAACAGGGTTCTGCAATCTGTGGCACTGGCGATGATGTAACTACAATCCCCATAGTCCCCCACCGTTGAGTATTCGGGCTAGGTCTGCTGTCAGCGCAAAATATCTTGAGAGCCAAAGGCTACAGGACCCTGTTCATAGAGATTACAGAGGGAGCCCTAAAATCTCCCAGAAGTAATTTGCAGCCTATTAGGACTTTCCTGATGGAGAGGAGGATCCAGGCATCAGTCTTGTAAATCACTTAGGCTTAGCGCAGTAGAACAGGAACATGCCACTCTTCATGCCGGTGGACAATGGGCAAGCTTTTTTGTACAACACAAAAAGCTGAAATGGTATAAGGGAAGGTGGGGGTGGTAAAAAGTCCTCTGTTAGCCCATGGAGAGAAAATGATTATTATTGTGCTTATATGCCTGACATTTCTCTACCGATCCATTTTGAAAGATCTAATCTACCAAAAAATATCTCCTTTGCACTCATTTTATTCAATACAACATGGGAAAAACATCATATTTATTCCATTTGCTTTGTTAAAACTTCCAATAAAACAATTGAAATACAAAAAAAGTAGATTATTAATTCCAAAACACGGTGTCCAGTTAATTGTGCCATTCATCCGCTTGGACTGTGTTCTTGATGGAAACGTTCCATCACTGCATACCGGCTTGCACCCTGCATTCACCCTCCTTAATCTATTCATTAGTCTCATGTCTCGAACAGTAAGAAAATAGGAGGCCCGGGCCACGTTGAAGGATGCATACCAAAAAGGCTACGCTTAGCAGGACGATTTGGTGCAGCCTTCAGCAGTCAGGAAAAGGGTCATTCTCCTGCACCTGCACCACCCTCTCCTCACCCCCCTGCCGATCTCCTTCCGCATTTGCAGGATTTACTTTTAATCATGAGTTTCACGCCCATCCTTGTGGCCCTTTCTTGCTCCACTCACACACTAACATTCTATCCATGATAGTCTTTCCGTCTTCTGGGTCGCTCCAAGGTCAGGCCAGTCAGCCACTGAACACGCATATTTTACATTTTAGAATTTTCACTGTTTCTAAATTCAGAGCAGCAGCAAAATGAGTTGGAGAAACCACCCGCAGTTCCCAATTTGTCTCCCAACCCACACACCTATGAAAAATGATACCCTTTGACAAACATCCTATCTGTAACTTTTGTTGAAATTATATATTGTTGGTGAATGTTATGACAATGAATATTCTGCATTGTTAAATGTGTGTGGTGAGTATTCTGAAATTAAATCCATGGGTACCCAAGTAAGCAATCAAAACCTGACTATTGCTATCACAATAGCTCAAACGTGTTACATTCACTTGAGGTTGTAACACCAGTCACACAGCACAAGTGGCATAAGTTCACCCATACTAAAATATTATCATATAACATACTTGTACTGTTCTTCATCAAGTAACGGTTTTTGGGCATTCAAGTATCTCCTCATGGAATCCTCTAGCTTTGGAACTGGCAACCTGAAAAAAAGAACAGAAAGTCACTCTGCTGACTCTGCGAGTTTTTCTCCTACTGTTTTTGCTTTCTGTAACAGAACAATGAGCTTGCACTCATCGCTTATTAAAATTGCATCTGTAATGGGGCATAGTGGGCCCAGGCCTACAGTCGTGGTGTAATTACCAACTACATCATGAAGGCTTTGCCATGCAGGCCTTCCTCTGCATCTATAAACACATACAGTGTAGCCTTAAAGACCGATGGCCTGCAAGCTTCAGCTCCATTACAACTTTCCACAGTGTGCCGACAACATACATTCTGTGACATTTTCATATGAGCCATTTGATTAAAGGTTATTTTTAATATGAAACATATGAATAGTTTTTGTGTCCAATTTATAGAAATGTGCTAATTACAAAATGTTAAACGAATATACGTTGTGTAAACATACTACAGTAGTATGATTACAAATAACATAAATAACCACTCTGACATGCCTACACGTGTTACACAAATTGAGAATCGTCAGGGCATTAGGCTGCTATATCCGTGATGATACCATACCAAATGCGTAACACTCGGGTACATAAACCCATACATTGAGTAAGAAATAAATTGATGGAAATGTCAAAAAGCCCCTCCTTAATGGTCAAAGGAAAAAATAACGAGAGAAGAGAGAAATGAAATGTTAAAAGGTTGACTGAAATACAATTAATAGAATTAAATAGATATAACAAAAATCAATGATATGAGATATGCTCATGAAATTATTTGAGTAGGTCTTAACTTCTTTATTGACTTCATCTTGAGCCGGAATTCCTCAAATTCCGGTAAGCTCCTCAAGACTCACTTTCACCTCCTCCTTCCCTCCCTCCTCTGTTAAATCCTACAGTTGCTGAGATTGGTGACCAGGGCCCTTATGTGTCCTCCCGAGTCCTGGCCTCCCACACCCAATCGCCTACAGACCAACCCCCCCCAGCACTTTGCCTTGGCACACACTCGCCTGTCACCACAGGCCTGCACTTATTCATTTGCGACTGACCACTCCACCAAGGCACTTGGAGCTGTTCATTCCCTAGCTGTTGATACACCAAGCACTTACCTGTTAAGGATTTCAATCAGGCAACACACACCTCGGTCTCGGCCTAGTATGCAGCACACGACTGAAATGCTTATATTTTTATATTGATTCAATATTGAAGATGGTACACCACTCATATCACACCGCCTTTGAGATGGTACACCACTCATATCATACCCCCTTTTCAAATTCCCCGGGTCACAATGGACCATGAACCAGGCTGGTTGGTAAAATGATATATTTATTTATTTACTTTAAAATGCAAAAGAAATCATACACTATTAATATGTGGCAGCAATCACCAATGGGGTGATAATTACAATGAGAATGTGAGCAATGCACTGGATTAACTTTCTAGTGGAGCATATACACAGCACAGCTGAATAGGAGCACTTTTTGATTTAGGGAACATAGCCCCCAAGTTAAAATTTCCCCCTACAATGTTCCCTCAACCCACAAAGAATGGATTACCAAAAGCATACAATTGGAAAATCAGTGGAAAGCTTAAAACAGATTGCAGTAAAATGACGTGTGAAAGTTGCATTTTTTCCATTACCACCTAAAATTAACCAAACGTTTTTTAATAAAAACGGGTGAAATGATTTGGAGTGCTTTTTCTTTGTTGGGGGATAGGGGTATATCTGAGGACCAATATGGAAGTGAAATTAAGTCTCTAGCTGGTAAATCGGATGAGTTATACAAGATTTAGAAAGGCACACTTTGAGTAAATGAAGGCGTGAAAATAAGAAAGGAAATCAGTTGTGACAAGAACAGTTTTACTTTACACTAGAGTATTCAGTTAGGCCACCAAAGAGGGACACAGTAAGCTCCAAGGTTGATTTGCGAGTTCAACCCTCTCACCCCAGGTCCCAACCTTGGCGGTACCAGTCCAATCACTCAAAATAGGATTAATGGTTTAGGATTAGACAAGGCAAAATGACTAAAGAGATGGCGCTAGCACTAGAAATCAAGAGCAGGGTTGCAAGAATGAGTCGGACGGTTTGAACAAGTTATCAGGATAAGGATAGGATGACTTAGAGAGTGGGATAAGGACAAAGGACAAAGACAAGATAGGCTATAGGTTCAGATGGGGTGGCGATACTTACAGTCCATTTTTAGTTTGGGATTTTTGACCATCAAGGGTTCTGGTCACTACACGGCAGAGCACCTGGCAAACAGCTGAGCAGTTCTGGTCACCGGATGGCACTGGACTGGCAGTTCTGGTCACTGGATACTAAAGATCAGCTGGATGGCAGGTTTGCAGCAAGCATGCAGTTAGTGGTATCAGGATGCTTCCCAAAAATACCACAGCTTTCCCCTTTGGTTATTTGGGAATTTTAGCTGGATTTTAGAATTGAGCCCTTGCTGGAGCAGGATCAGCAGTGCTTGGATTTTGCAGTGGGCCATGGTGTAGGGTCAGCAATGTTTGCATTGTAGTTGGGATCTGGAATCTGGATGGATGGAACAGGAACAGGACGCCGGCGCAGGTAAATCAGCAAGAGTGTGTCTGTGTGTCTTGCCAGGGACTCTTATTTATAATGCCTAGTGACATCATCAAAGTACATGACTGGGGCAGGCTTAACTAAACATGCCTCTAACAACGGGATTGGACAAGGGTGGTAGTCTCCGCCTCGCTCTCAGCTGGTTGGATTTCAGGAAAATTATGTCAGATTTATGAAGTGAGTTTTACAATGTCCAAAAACCGCCCACAGTTACTGTAACTAAAATCCAATTTTGCCACAAACATACTTTTATACAATTGCAAATTATATACACAGGTTACATATTTTGTGCAGCACATTGCAGTCCAATCCTCCAGTCCGTGAGACCTTGTTTCGCCCTTCTACCAGTTTTTCGTGATTTTCACTGGGAATTATATTACTTAAAATTCTATAACTTTATACATGGGTGTGGATTATCATAAGGGATGTATGTACAAAAATTTGCATTTGCAACACAGATGCTTTTCTTGTGGTCCATCATATTTTGCCATTTCTGTCCCCAAGTTGTCAATGAATTCTACCAAGTCTTAAAAGAAAGCCCAAAAATTCACTTTTACACTGCGAAAATCTTATATTTTTACAAAGTCTTGCTGCAGAGATAAAAGTCTTTAAAGTTAATTTATGAAATAGACTTTGGAAACAAATGGCAGTCGTTGTCACTGGGTCATTTTTTTTTCCTTCCTTCAACTGTAACCAACTGTCATTTCCTTCAAAGCAAGGTGGGGGTTTCTCAGCTTAATTGAAGGTTTTATTGCCCCTTCACACTTCAAACTTCCTTGCCCTGGGAGTTCCATTGTCAGTGGGTTAGCCTAGCCTAGATTCTTTCCCACCCTGTAATTTTCAGTGGGGTGTTAGTCTCTGCTGAGAGTTTATGGTGTGTCTCCCTTCCTTAAGGGGAAGTTTTTAGCTCTGCCATCTGGAATAACTGGTTTTTGAGAGCTTGCAAATTCAGTCTGTGTTTTAAAATCTTTATTTTCTTATTTTGAGTCCTGAATTAAAACAAACCTGTGAAATAAAATAACCCATGTGTGTATTATCACCAACAACACAACCCATTTACATGGCTAAATAAGGCCAGCTTTCACTCAACAGTTTACTTTTTAAATGGGCATTTTTCTCCTTTAGTTTTGCAAAAGCACATTTTTACACATGTGTTGAAAACTGCCAGCATTTCCTTTCAAATTCGATTTTGCATCTTCATCAGATTCCCACACTGTCTTGCAGCTATAGTTATTTTCTTGAATGCAGGAGTTTTGTCTGAAGCACAGAACCTTGAAACTGACCTGGCACAGATAGCTGGAGTCTCTGTTGAGCTACTGAGCATTGATACATTTGTAAAGAAATGAACGCATTTTCCTGTGCGAGTAAAAGTGTAAGTTCTTTGTTGATTTCTTTCAGAGTTGGTTTGACAGGGCCTGTCATTCAGAAATCATGCCTGGTTTTGCTGAGGCACAATGAAATATCCTGGGCATGGCAGGGCCTTTTTAATCACAGTGGTTTAAGAGAGAACAGATGAAATTAGCGTCAAAGCAGCATTTTTAAAGGGTGAAAAAGTTTCATTTAGAAGGGGAATTTTGGGTTTTCAGCAAAGCAGTGCTGCCTTTTCACTTTCTTCCATTTATGTTTCCGAACACACTGGCACGCTCCTTCAGTGTGTCCCCTTGTTCCATCCTGCCTGTAGTGTGCTTGGCAGGACGGTGCAGCCATCTTTTTGTTTGTTGCAAAACGCAGTTTTGAGGTCCTGGTACGCACAGGAGCCAGCGCAGCCATTTGCTGTTTTCTGGAAATAGGCAGCTTGGTGATGTGGTGAAATACTGTTGAGTGGGTCAATATATCCCACATTCCCCCACCCCCACTCCCTCACCCATCTCTCTTCATGCACTTGCACGTTCTGAACACTGACAAGGCCTAGTAGGTCCACCTCTATATTTCACTGTTGTATTTGTTCTTCATCCCCGTGTCCCCTCCCTGTTGCCCTGTGGGCGCTTTGAAACACAATTTACTTGATGTATAAGCGCCTTACAAATGCACAATAAATAAATGAAAAACAAATGTTGTAATTATTGCTATTGCTTATATAGTATTTGAATTATGGTAATAGGTTGTCAAGCTCTTTTGTTGACCAAATGTATTCTCTTGGTGCCATAAATCTTGTTTTTCAGATTATCACAAAATGCCCAACGCACATGCAATGTCTCATGTGTCTGTTTGCAAGGTCTTGGTGTCAAACGCAGCTCTGAGTAGTCATCTGAATTAAGTTTACCAGATGCAAGCAGGACCTATATAGCTCCAAGTTATTGCAATCTAGCACAGCAAATACTTTCCATTACAACCAGTTAGCACGGAAACGCAATATTCCTTTAGTCCCAGTTGGCGCCTCATGGCCAGATCCCATTTTACTGAGTAAGCAGATAATGGTAGGATTACATCATCAAAGAGTGGGCAGGATACATTATATCCAGTTTGCAGAAAAGGCCCAGATTCCATGTTACACAGTTAGCAGAGCACAGAACATGGTCCAATTCAATTATGCTTAGTAAGCCTATCATGGGCGGTTTCTATTATACTCATTATGGACAGCACACAGCCAACCCTATTCTCCGCCTCGGTCTCACTTTCGTCCGACAGCAGGACCAGAGAGGTTCCGGGATGCAGTGTTCCTTTTCACCACAGGGCCTGCTTTCATCATACTGCTAAACGCAAAGCACCATAGTGACTTGGAAGGCAGAGGGAGCAAGGGCGCAGTATCCCTCGTCTGCAGTTGTTTAGCTGGAAATGGGTTTGTGTCCCCGCACTCCATCAGCTTGCAGAGCATGCACGCCACAATATTCTGTGTGTATGATTTTGCAGAACACTAGTTTGCACGCCCAAGTATACACATAGGCTAGGTGATACGTTCAGACCGCCGCCATATCCATGGAAAAATCATGCACCTCAACAGGGCTTTGCGGGAGCCCCAAACGTTAGAGGAAGAGGTGTGGTCTGCTTCAAGGAAGTCATCCGTACACTCAAACACATGTCTGCAGAGAAAAAACGAATTACCTTAAAGGAGTAGTACCATGAATGAGCTTGGGTATTCATTGGGGTAGAGTGAAGCATCACTTAGTAATGTCTAGCAAAAGTCACAAAGATACCGACTCCAATAAGTTAAAATGGTAGGTTTTTCTAATACAAAAACTGATATACATTGAAGGGTCCCACAATGGGATAACGAAATATCAAACACAAGGATTTGAGATGTTAATTCAGCTTAAAGTGATAAGATGCCGAATTCTGGCAATACAAGAAACTTTTGAAGAGTGCAGACAGTTTGCTAAATTAAATCCTCAAACTGCAGGAAGCAAGATGCAGCACTTCAGGAGATAACGTGTTGTTATAACAGGAGCCGCAAGACCCTCCTCAATCTCCATCATATTCATCAGCCACTCTGCTGCTAAAACGTGACTATCCCTGACCAGTGTTAGCCCTATAGGTTGCCCAGAACACAGACATGCATGTCTGTGTCGCTGCTTAACTGCGGCATGGGACTCCCGCAGCAATCACTACTGCAGCAGCAAAGGAGTTCAATATTTACTCCTACAATCAACACCAAAGTAAGGTTTGCGTTCCATGTCCGCCTCTATCACAAATATATAGTATGTTATCTATGAAATAAAGTTCAGGCTATGCAACTTCTACTTGGAAGTGAGGTTGCGATGGTAGGAGAAAAAATTGTGCACCTGATATTGTTACTTATTATTAGAATTGTTCTTTTAAGGACTCTACGAGATATCATCTGGCACCAGTTCTAACAAGTTGTCTGTTTAGTCTGTGTTTTGTGTGCACTCTGTGACCTACGGGCATGTAGCGTGTTACAAAAATTAAAAATTTAAATAAATAAAGGTGTTTATGACATCTCACATGTAGTTGGCAGCTAACAACTGAGAATTTTAACCCACATAAAACATATTGAGATATAGATTGTATATCGTCATTGAGCCCAAAAGTATCGAGATCTGACTTTTGGTCCACATCACCCAGCCCTACCACAGCCACAACACTGCTGCTGCCTCTGGGCCCGGGGAGGGCTCCCAGTCGTGCGGTGCCCTGTGCACCACCTGGTGCACCCCTTTCCCTGCAATGCACCCACATACATATTGCGGCACCTCCCACCCTGGGGCACTGCCACACAGCCCCTTGCATACAATGTTTCTTCTCGCAGCGGCCCCTAGCTGGGTGGGCCCGCTGCACTCACCATCCCGCCCAAGCACTAGTTCTTTCTTCTTGCAGCGTCCCGTTGCTTTCCCCGGCGCGTCTTGACACTCCCCCTCATTGAAGTTCAGTGGGTGAGACCTACCCACTATCATCACACAAAAGGGGCACAGACCCATCTGGCCCTAGACAGGCATGCAGGGGTTATGACTGCACGACCTGGTTGAGTGCTGCACCACTCAAGTGGCTCGTAGGCCCTAATCATCTTCCGGGCAACCGCACACATGCGGGCCAGGTTTTCAACGTATGAGTCACTTTGTATATTTAGGTATCAAGGTAGTCAGCAAACTGAAAGGGATGCCCGTTCTGAACCTCGGGTCTTGCCTGCACACTTTCCTATAAGGTTTCCCTATATGGTTCTAAATATGTGGTGCATTAAATGGATAAAAGGAATTACAAGTACTCACCCATTTCGGCTTTAAGTGGCCGGGTCTCAGACCCAGTAAGGTCCAAAAATTGCTCTTGTGTCAGCAGGCCTGCCGGGTCTCCTTGACCAATTGCTATTTCATGTACCCTGCCTCCCCATCCAGTCATGTAGTTCTCCATGTGTCTCCATTTCTCTATGTGCCTTGCTCTTCGTGTTGTCTCACTTTCCATTTGTCTCTCTCCCTACTTACCCCGGCTCCAATTATATGTTCATCCTCTTATCACTCAGTGTAAGTTCCTTTTTATCTGAGCCTGGTCCTTGGGACACTGGCACACTGAAAACAGTCATTCCAACCAAAGGCTCAGTAGAATGGTTTACTTGATAGTCATTCACTTGAATTTGATTCGGTCAGACGTCAATCAATCACATACTGTTTTTGCCTTGTTTTGGCACAAATATTGGGATGCATAAAAGCTGGCAGACTTTGAAGGAAACCAGGGTCAGAAAGACAACTGATACTTAATGAATAACTTTGATCTATGGTCTATGGTGACTCGACCTGGCTGACCTACAAAGCTGTGGCCGGACAGAACAGGACACAGAGTTAAACGGCGCCTGGGTTTTGCTGTTAACAATGGCCCTGCAATTACTAACGCAAAACATTTCTTTGTTAGCATCTGCATTCATATGCCTACCTTTTTAAGAAATTGAAATTGTGACGTGGGGTTATAACTTGAATGCCAAGGGGCGATTGGAAGGGTGAAGGGGGCGGGGGGACTAGAGACACCTCATTCTCATAGCAGTCCTTAGTGTGTGGTTTCAGACGTAAAGAAGAGAGTTAACTGCGTGTAACATTGAAGCTGTAATAGACTTGTCTCATTGGAACGTGTAAAGGAGTTGGATGCCCTGACACACGCAAGTTTGTCCCCCCCACTCCCAGTCTCTGAAGTTAGTGCCTATCCCAACATTTGAAGGGTTAGCACCCCCGAACTGTTAGCCTAGGTGCACCCCTGGTTGGCACACATGGAATGCAGGTCGGCTATGTTAGCCCAAGAATGCGGCCGGTCCTTCTGGAACTGCATAAACAGGATGCATGTTTTCGGAGGCTTTAGCCCAAAGCGGATGTGTGACGTGTTTCTGGAAAGGGCTTCTTAGTGTGGGTCTGCAAGAGGGATGGGGCATCTTGCTATGTGGAGGGAGGATGGGGCATTATGGTATTGGTCTAGGAGGGAGGGATGGGGCATCTTAATGGTTGGATAGGGGCACGCTGGTGTGGGTCTGGTGGGATGGGGTACATTGCTGTGGGTCTGGAGGGATGGGTCACATTGCTGTGGGTCTGGAGGGAGGGATGGGTACATTAGTGTGGGTTTGGGGGAGGGATTGGGGGTTCATAGTGGGTCTGGAGGGCGATATGGCGGCATCTTAGAGGGGTCTGCGATGGATGGGGGCACATTGCTGTTGGTCTGAAACAGGTATGGGGTATCTGTTGGTCGGGAGGGTGGCATCTTGGTGTGGCTCGGGAGGGGATGGGGCACATGGGTGTGGGTTTGATGGGAGGGATGGAGGATATTGGTCTGTGTCTGGGGGAGGGAAGGAGGCACATTATGAGTCGGAGGGGAGGGATGGTTCATCTAGGTGTGGGTCTGGAGGGCGGGGATGGGGCACATTGGTGTGGGTTTGATCAGAGTGACGGGACATCTTGGTGTGGTCTGCAATGGATGGGGCACATTGATGTCGGTCTGAACAGGTATGGGGTATCTGTTGCTCTGGAGGGTGGGATAGGGCATCCTGGTGTGGGTGGGATGGGGGCATCTGTGTGCATCTGGAGGGTGGGAATGGGGGTATTATTTGGTGTGGGTCTGGAGAGAGGGGATGGGGCACATTGATATGGGTTTGATGGGAGGGACGGGGCATATTGGTGGAGGTCTGGGCTAGGGATGGGGGCACATTGGTGTGGGTCAGTATGGGGGCATGGTGTGGAGGGAGGTATGGGGAACTGTGTGGGTCTAGAGGGAAGGATGGGGGCATCTTGCTTTGTGGAGCAACTGATAGTGGCATCTTAGGGGGTCTGCAATGGATGAGGGCACATTAGTGTTGGTGTGGAACAGGTATGGGGCATCTGTTGTTCTAGAGGGTGGTATGGGTCAATGGGTCATCTAGGTGTTGGTTGGGAGGGTGGTGTTGGGGTAAAATCCCTGGTAAGCAGGGCGAACTTCTAGGAGTCCACAGTCATCAAACTCATGGAAGGCCTAACTCCTTCCCTATCCCAAAAGCATAAGTCCAGACAAGTAGCAAGTTCAAACTGAGGTTTATTACAGCCAACAAACCACAGGGATGAAATGCACAGGGGTACATCCAGGCATTGCTCAAAGGACTCTGGCTCGCGGGCCCGTTTTTAAGATGAATTGCATCACAAGTGCGTCACACTCTGGGCCATTCTACAGAAAACTTATTGCTACCTTATAGTAGCCCTTATAGAAATGAGTGGTTTGGACGCTGCAATGTCAGGTGTCTGGCCTGGACCGTCCCCGAAAAATGCTACATACTAATTGTTACAGTGTGTGGACCCACTGATTGGTAGGTGGCCCCAACTACCAACCCGTGGGACCATGACTTGTGATTGACTGAGCTGTGAACCCCGAGTACTGGGAGAAAATCAATTCCCAGCTCGGACTGCACCTGTTCACGATGCTATGTGCAACAATGCGTCTGCAAAGTAACAGTGTATGCCCCATCGTAGCCGTGAGAGTGCTCCTTTTCCATCGCATAACTGCAGCTCATGTGTAACAACTTAGTTGCACCCACTGTCTAGTTCCATGAGACAGCAGTGTTTCTCATCCATCAGTTCTTGGCTCCCTCTTGCTGGCATGAATCACGTGCAGGTGTTATTTCAGTTCAGAGTAAAGAATTTCACTTGCAACATTGCGACCTTGGCGGTGGGCTTGTTCTCTGCCACGTCAGTTTTTAGCAGATCCAGTTTACTGAGCTGGTTATGGCCTACTATGAGTTTTGAGCCATTGTCAGGTTTATTTTTACAGGTGCTTTCTGTATAGCATCCATTAGTTAGGGCATATTGTTTGTCAGGTCCCTTGAGTGCTCCTGTCATTCCATGGGGTCAGTTGCATTTAAGCATCGGCAAGCACATACACATGATCTACTTGCTTCTGGCAGTTTCCTACGTTGCAGCAATAAGCTAATGACAATAACAAACATGCAGACAGTATGTACATGTCACTGTCCTGTATCTCATAGAACTGACGCATGTGTTCTTCGTGTTTTTGTGTGTGTGTCTCTAACAACCTGTTATGGCTTCCCAGAGTGTTAGTCGAGTCTGTCCATATAGCTCTCTGCTTCTTCATCCACTCAGGGTAGTGTTTATGCTGCTCCCGGGTAACATGCACGGCTGAGAGGGTACTTCTCATGGAACATATCCATCGCAGGTGCAGTGGGGTTTGGCGTGAGCTCATGCAATCGGAGGCCATGTTCTTTCTTGTTCTTCTGGCTGGGGCATCTTCAGAGACGGTGGGAATAGTTCGATCTCCTTTCTTCAGTGGGATGAGGCATCCTGGTGTGGGTGGGATGGGGACATCTGGAGAGTGGGATGGGGATGGATGGATGGATGGGGGCAACTTGGTGTGGGTCTGGGAAGGAGGGGGCACATTGGTCTGGAAGAAGGGATGGGGCAAATTTGTCTGGGTCTGAAAGGCGGGATAAGGCACCTTGATGTGTGGAGATGGATTTCTTAGTTTGAGTCTGGAGGGCAGAATGGGGGCATCTTCCTGTGTGGAGGGAGGTTGGGGCATCATGGTATGGGTCTGGCATGGAGGGTTGGTGGCATCTTGGTGGGCTCTGGAATGGCGGGATGGGGCATCTTGGTGTGGGTCTAGAGGCATGTTGGCATCTTGGTGTGTGTCTGAGAGGGAGGGATGTGACATCTTGGTGTGGGTCTGGGATGGATGGGGCATATTGGTGTGGGTCTGAGAGGGAGGCATGGGACACATTGGTGTGGGTCTGGAGGGAGAGATGGGGCACATTGGTGTGTGTCTGGAGGGAGGGAGGGGGCACATTAGTGTGGGTCTAAAAGAAGGGATGGGGCTCATTGGTCGGAGGGCTAGGGGCATCTTGCTGTGTGGAGGGAGAATGGGGCATCATGGTATGGTCTTGAGGAAGGGATGGCGCATCTTGGTGGAGTCCAGATCGAGGGGGGGGGGGCATTATTGATCTGGAATGAAGGGACAGGGCATATAATGGCAGGGCATGATGGAGCATGTGGGTCTAAGTGAGGGCTTGAGTGCTCTAGTGGGAAGGAAGCGGGCATCTGGGTGTGAATGGAGGGATGGGGTATGTATGTCTGGAGAGAAGGATGTTGGTCTATGGTAGGGGTGGGAGCATGTGTGTGTCAAAGGGATGGGGTAATCCGGGTGTGGGTATAGAGAGAGGGCGGATGGCGCCATCCGAGTGAGAGTCTGGAGGTAGAGGTGAAGCATATGGGTGTGGCTCTGGAGAAAGGGGTGGAGCATCTTGGTGTAGTTATGGAGGGACGGATGTTGGTGTCTGTGTGGGTTCGGAGGGAGGGATGGTGGCCTGTGGGTCCAGAGGGAGGTGCGGTGGGGGGAGGCATTTGAATCTGGAACATGTGTTTGGAAGGAGAAATGGGGCATTTCAGTGTGAATTGGGACATGCAGGGCTGGGGTATCTGCTTGCGAGTGGGGGCATGAAGGATCATTAACAGCGGAGCAGCCGGTGGGAGAGCTGTGGGCCCGACCTCGGTTGCATCCCAGATGCACACACCCACAGCTTGGGGCACCACTCATGCTACAATCCGGCAGAGCGGTCCGTGGCAAGTGGGCAACCAGGCGCTGGGATTCCCTTCCACCGGGACGTGGACGATTGGCAGGGTTGTGTTAACCTGCCGGGTATGTCCCCAACCACGCACCGGAGAGGGAGGTCTGCGCAGTAGTCCCTCTCCTCACCGACCTGGCCACTGCACCAGCCGGGGGTGCACGCTCCTCTCGAACCACCCAGCGGTCAGGCATTGGTGGGCGTACCCCGGTCAGCAGGGAAGCCCCAAGTAGGGCAGCCGGGAGCCGAGGGAAACCTGGCTGTTCTTCAGGGCAGGCCAAAGACTGATATGTTTGGGATATTTCTTCTCTGTGAAAGATAGTGAGCTAAAGACTCTGGGTAAGGCTCTTGTAACCAGGACTCATGTCTGGCAGAGAGTCTCCCAGGACCCCCCCTTGTTATCTGTTCTTAAGGGATGCCTCCCCAGGCAGACAGGGGCAAGCCCTGAGCCATGGCGCAGCAAGTTTACTTGACGGGCGGGCATCGAGGTTCCAGCCACCCACATCTGTGGGCGAGCGATGGCCAGGCTCGCCGGGGAAGCATGCCACCTATCTTTTGCCCAGGTACCTGGAGCTCAGCCTGTGTGGCCAGACTGGGGGTTGAAGACTATAGCAATCCCACCCGAACTCCTGCCCGTGCTGTCTCTAGCCTGCCTCTCTGTCCCCCCTGAAAGTGGAGCTGAGGGGGTCGGGGAAGGATGAGTGGATCAAGCCGGGTGGGCCGGCAGCGGAGCAGCTTGTCTCCATACCTGCTGCTGCAGGCGGCGGGCCGGCTTCCCGGGCTGAGGACCTGGATTTTTTTTATTTTTTAAAACCACAATGGTCTCGGCCAACTCCCAAGAGGGGACGCTAGACAGTCTATCTCACCACAGGCGGCGCTGCCTCCCCCCAGCCTCTCCTGCATGGGCAGGGTCAGGCTGACATCTGGAACAAAAGAAAGGCTGTGTGTGACCCTTGATGAACGCAGCTAGCTGCGAGGATTAGTGTGACTTGCAGGACACATTGATCATCGACACTTCGAACACACCTTGCAGCCCCGGGTTCCTCCAGTGGCTATGCCTTTCTGAGGGTCACTTGAACATCAATCACCCTGGGGTTCCCTCCCAGGGTGTGGCTGGGGCTGTCACAGGGATCCTGTTCCCTTCATCCCCCCCAAGGTCAGACCCCGATCAGCACCGTTGCAGGATCCCTGGATCTGGCACGCAGGCTCATTGATGGCGCATCCCAGCCTCCAGAGTTTCCCCGCCTTGTGCAGGTTTCGGCAGGGCCAGGTGCCCTGTGCGTTCTGGTGGTGGTGGCGGTGGCAGCAGGCCTTAAAAAAGCCTGGTGCACCTTCACGCTACCCGGGGAACCTGGCCATGCCGCGTGTGGCTGTCTGTGGTGTCCCACAGCTGCCCGCGCCGGATGGCCCTGGAGCGCGAGCCTCGTGACCATTTGGGCTTCGGCAGATCGGGACAGCACACACAGTGGAGGAAAAGAAACTAACCAGGATTCCCTCAGTAACGGTGAGTGAAGAGGGAAGAGTGCAGCGCCAAATCCCTGTTCAGCGTCAGGCATGGGAAATGTGGCATACAGAAGACCGACTAAGGGAAAGTTGATGTCACGCTCACCTGGTCTCCACGAGGGTGACTCGTGTTCGCAGGATGTCTGCAGTGGTGATGCTCTGCTTAAATGAGGGTGCTAGCTTGCATCTTCCCTTCATTCTTGCCTCAGGAGATGTTCGCCTGCAAGTCGAAACAAATATATTAGCCAACTGAATGGAGCTGGTTTTGGTTTTGACCTCCTTCCGATTTTCCTTCTCTTCCTCTGGCTCACCTTGGTTTTTTAATGGGCGAGCTCTCCGTCCTGCACACTCTGGCAGAGGCGCAGTTACACTGTCGTTCCAGGACTAAGTTACTTCACTGATCCGATGGAGGTTGCTGAAGTGGAAGGACCGGAGTAAGCAGGTAAGTCTCTATTTCAATAACTCCTTGGAAAAGCTGCTTTAAGTCTTTCTGATCAAGGTATCTAATGTTTGTTCTTGTCTTTCAGGTGCGGCATTAAGCGGCTTTCGGATGATGGGATGACTCTTCTGACAATGATGAGCAGGATTCCTGCCGGTAAGTATAGAGCTGTGCGGGACGCGCTAATTGTTCGCTTTATTTAGCTTTCCTTTGCGGTGTGCGACTAACCCGCTTTGTTTTTTCTGTTCGGCAAGTATGGTGCAATTCCAGGAAGAAGATAGAAGAACCGTTTGACGGTGTCGAGTGGTGGTGCGATGCAGAATGATGGAGAACTGCTCGATGGAGTTCCTGGAGGTGGCCGATTCAGGTGAGTAGTTACCCGAGAGGGTACCTTCTGTTCGGTTCTTCTACAGATGCGGCGGTCCATGGGTAAGAAGAAGGCGAGGTCAGGTTGTTGTGCAGGTAAGGCCTTCAATGCGTGAATAACTCCTGTTCTTCTCTTTTCACATGTGCAGATGGATAGAAGACTCTGGACGGGCGTGGCAGAAGGGAAGCAAGAGCTGGACTGACACAGTGAGCGTTACGCTGCAGGAGTGCAGAATAACGCAAAGCATTTTCAGTTTGCAGGGTGCGGTTTAAATAGCCTTGCAAGTAGTTCCAGGAAAATAGTCCCCTTAACTGTATCCTGCCTTGCAGGTAAAATAGTCCCAAGCCACACCCTGTACTGAATGGCTCAGCATCTCAGAGCCAAGTATATGGACAGGGGCGTAGCTTGGCAGCCATGGTATAGGCTGTGAATCCCGTGGCTCCGTGATCCGAAGATTTGATCCATCGAGAAACGCTTGCTATTTGAAACAAGCGCAGCTTCACAACTTATGGAAATGCGTGGGAAGGCGCTGGGCAGAGCATGGGCAGACTGGCAGCACGTTTAACGTTGTGATACAAGCAGGAAGATACTTTGTTTCCCGGAGCCTGCCGTGAGAGTGATATTAAAATGGCGGCGGCTGAAAACAAAGAGACTCCGAGAGGCGCACTTCTGTAATGCAGCAGCTGTTCTCAGTGAATTGATACAGTAGCCGATCGGAACGCGAGGAAGGAACGAAATAGCATGCTGCTTGAGTCGGGCGGTTGCGAACAGTGAGGATCCTCTACCGGCATAACTGTAGTCCACGAATAAGGGAGGGAACCCTTCAGGTGGGTGGAAGCGCCCCGATGACTTGAAGCGGCCAAGCCCGCTGACGAGAGCAAATGTGACAAGACAGTGTGTGTGTGCAGGACGGGAAATTGGGATCAAGCGACGGCTGGGCCCTGTGAAGCGAAGGGCCGCCTTTATAACATATAACCGGTGTGACCCGGGGAGCGGGCCGTGGGCGCCAGGATCTGCAGTGGCGGGACGCAGGCACTGAAACAAGATCACCCGACCCTGAGCGGGTTGCAGTAAGAAAAGCAGTGCGCACACGGACATCCCGCTGGAGCATACCCTGATGTGCTGACATTAATACAATACATAACACGTTAGACCCTGCAGGCTCGTAGCGGCTGACGAATCAGGCCCCCTGTTGTGGGGCAGTGAGGATGACAGTGGCAAACCGATTGTGTGTGAGTGAATGCGTGCAGCATACCACAGCGTGAATGCACCCAACTGCTGCAAACAGTATTTGACCAAGCGAGCTGATAGCTGAGAAAATGGAAGAACACAAACGCGTGTTGGCAGATTAGCGCTTCAAACCAGGCGCTAGACCAAGCTGGCACTCTGTGGAACACGGGGGACTTGCTAAATGAAGGCCAGAACAAAGACAAGACGGTGGCTCGGCTACATTGATGAAGACTCATGAGGGTGCGATGGGACACAGCAAGACCAACGGCACATTGGACTCTGAGACATTGACAGCAGCACAGAAAACGGGAAGTGGAAACAGGATGTGCCTCATTGGTAGCTAAAGATCATAGCACATGAAGCAATAACGGACCGGGGGGAGCTCCCTCTGTGAGGACATAAAGCACCAGATCTCTTGGTGGCAGTAGTAAAAAAGGGCGCACTGTATGTCCTTCATATACATGCGGATGGCACACGAACTACTGTAGACGGAGTATACACGTGGGAGGACACAGTCCACCTAAAACGCGATTGTGTGCACCATAACGCTACGCAACCTGCTGAAGTAGACACCCCTGTGCCTGGCAGACTTGGACTTGCCATAACGACATTGAATAACTAGACCCGGATGCCCGAGAAGGATTGTACAATGTCAGTTAAGGGAGCAAGAACGAAGAGCAAACAACCCACGATGGAGTCCTTTGCGAAGGCGCAGCGGATGCCCACGACTCCGGCACAGAGCACGATGGTAACCCCAGCAGAAGGCGCCACGGGAGGAGATAACCATCAGGTTCTGGCTGCCATAACAGAGTTGACCACGAAATGGTGTGCAGCAATGGCGGACCTGCGAACGGCCCTGGAGAGCAAAATGATGCGGTGGGAATCGAGGTCACTCTCCTCCGACAAGATGTTAGGGCCCTGGCAGAAAGAACAAGTGGCCTAGAAAGCGCGGTGAAGATAAACTCAGAAGTCAGCGCAAACAATGCAAAAGAGGTCCACGTGTTGAAACAGCAGGTCGCCAACCTTGAGAACCGTGTGGAGGAAGCGGAAGGAAGGGCGAGAAGAAACAACATTAGAGTGGTCGGCCTGCCGTAGGGAGAAGATGGCCAAGACCCCACTGACTACATGGAGAACATGCTCCTCCAGGAGATGGGGGCAGACAAGCTTTCTCAGGGGTTCACTGTGGAGCGAGCGCATCGGTCCCTGATGAGGAAACCTCGACCCCGGGCCCTGCCGAGGCTGATAATTGCGAGGATTTTGGACTATAAAGACAGAGAGAAGATCCTGGAGTATTTTCGTAAGGGCAGCATGATAGAGAGAGCATCCACTAACATCACAGCGTACCCTGATTACACGATGCTGGTGCAGAGATAGAGGTACAGCTATGTGGCTGTCAAGAGGAGGCTGCGCATGGCCGGTATAAAGTACATGCTCCTGTACCCGGCGAAGCTAAAGGTTTTGCACAAGAGCAGAGCGTGTATATAGTTCATGGGAGTTTTAAGAGGGACATGAGCCTACATAGCATGAGCCTGAATAGAAGAGCTGAATGGTTGAATCTGTTTTACGAGGGTGGGAGGGATCTGTTGGAGGTAAGGAGGAGGGAGCGTAATGAGCCATGGGGGATCTTAAAGTAATCACGTGGAACGTCAGGGGACTCAACAGTTATTTGAAAAGGAACAAAGGTCATGTTGTATCTGTGAAGGCAAAAGATAGATATTGCATTACTGCAGGAGATGCATTTGACACGGGAAAAGATGGAGTTAGTTGTAAAGAAATGGAAAGGAGTGATGGTGGGTTCATTGTACTCTGCCTATGGTAGAGGAGTACTTATCTGGGTGGCACCGCACGTCCCGTTTCAACTATTACAAGAAGTGGCGGAGACGGATGGGAGGATGGTCATATTGAGCGGGTTGGTAGAGAATAAGGAGATAAGCATTGTAAATACATATGCCCCAAATAAGAACACGGCAGCGTATTTCAGGATGCTGACCACCAGCCTTAGCATGTGTATGGGTCGTGCAGTGATCTGGGGCAGGGATTTTAATTGTGTACTGAACCCCAAGGTATATAGGACAGATGGCAAGATTGATAGACCTGCTCCAGCGGCTAAAGCATTGCAGACACTGCTAGATGACTTTCGTCTGGCGGATTTGTGGAGAACGAAATACCCCCAAGAAAGGCAATATTCGCACTACTCTGCCCCGCAGCAGCTACATACAAGGCAGGACTATGTTTTTGCCACGTCAGATGTGATAACAGATATTACTCAGGTAGGATATAAGGCGAGGGTCCTCTCGGATCACTCTCCACTGGTTCTATGGTGGCAATACTGCCCCCCGAGAGCATGGATGACATGGCGTCTCCGAGCAGAGGCGCGCAAAGACACAGTTTTCAGAGAGAACATAAGGGAGGAGATTACAAAATACTTTGAGAATACGGGTAGCATTGATTCAGCAAGTACGTTATGGAAAGCCTTCAAGGTAGTGATGCGAGAGGTTGCTATAGCAAAATAAAAGGCCTGCAGGGCGGGGTTCTGGCTGGCCTACAAAGAACAGAAAGGGAACTGGAAAGAGTATTAAAGTGTGAAAGCGAAGACATGGAGCTGGTACTTAAGTTGCATCAGAAATGTGCAGAATACTGGGAAAGGCTCTGCAACCTCAACTACAAAAAGTATATAGAGAGACAGCATGCTGGAGGAGATAAAACAGGACAGTTCTTAGCATGGCTATATAAGAGCGAAACTCCCAGACCCACGATCAGAACGATAATGAGAGAAGATGGTAGCGTAGTGGACACCCAAGATGGAGTTAATAAGGAGTTTGCAGACTATTATAAAGTGCTATATGGAGATGAAGAGGGAGGCAGCCGTGAGGAAGTAACGGAAACACTACATGACATAGGACTGCCTACGATAAAGAAGAGCTAGATGCACCAATTAGAAGAAGTGGTGAGGCAGCTGCCTACCAATAAGGCCCCAGGGGCGGATGGGTTCCTTAGTGAATTTTACAAAGTATATAGAGAGGAAGTGCTTCCCCCAATGTAACAGATGCTTAATGAAGCGTTTGAGGTGGGACAAATGCCGGAGTCACTCAGAGAGGTGATCATAACACCGCTTCCCAAACCTAACAAACCCGGGCATAGCTGTGGCACTTACAGACCTTTGTCGATGTTAAACCAGGACAGTAAGATATTGACGGCTGTCCTGGCAAACAGATTGAGAAGAGTAATTAGCAAATTAATACACCCCGACCAGACAGGCTATGTTCCGAACAGGAATATAACCCATAATCACCCATAATCACAGGCGACTCCAACGGGTTGTCGAGTGGGGTAGTAAGACCGAAGACGAAATGGCGATTGTGTCCTTAGACGCGGTAAAAGCTTTCGACTCGGTCAAGTGACCATGGCTGCTAGCGGCCCTGGAGGGGTATGGTATGGTATGGGGCCCGGTTATATGAAGTGGGCGAAGATGCTATATAGTGAGCCGCTGGCCAGAGTAAGAACGGGATCAGTGATATCTGAGAGATGGCAACTTAGCAGAGGTACTAGGCAGGGGTACCTTTGGTCCCCGATGTTGTATATATTAGCCCTGGAGCCCCTAGCAATATACCTCAGACAGCAATATGATACGATAGGTATTGAGGTTGGGGGGGAACGGCACCTGATCTCCTTATATGCAGATGATCTGTTGCTATACTTGAGGTATCCAGAAGAAAATCTAGAGGTATGCAGGGCTGTCCGGGATAGCAGTAAATCCTCAAAAATCTAGTATGTTCCCATTGGGCACCTATAAGAAAACCCTGGAGAGACGGTTACCGGTGTTACCAATACCATGGGTGGTTGGGTATTTCCGGTATCTTGGGATAGACGTGTACCACACTGTAGAAGAAGAACATAGGCACAATACCGAGGCAGCAATTGTGAAAATTGAGAAGTGTATGTAATTCTGGGTGAAGTTGCCCCTAGCTATGATGGGACGAGGTGCAATGCTTAAGATGGTGGTACTACCTAAGCTTGTGCATTATTTTAGTAATATTCCATACATGATACCCAAGAAGTTCTTTGCCAAACTGAACAGTATGTGTAGGGATTTCCTGTGGCATGGTACCCGGAACAGAGTGGCGCTATGGAAACTGCAGAACTTTTATGAAAAAGGGGGATACAACTGCCTAATTTTGAGGTTTATTATATAGTGAGCCAGCTGCAATATGTGGCCAAATGGCTCTCAGACGAAGCGACCCCTGAATTTAGATTGTTTGGCGATGATTGCGCCCCATTTCACTTAAAAGAGATGATCTGGCAGCCCAAGTCAGAAATGAGAGAGCGCCCCAAGATGATGATGCTTGGGTGGAGGATGTTGCATGCCAGATGATGGAAAACCCATTTCCATGCTCCCCGCAGGTACCGCTGGTTGCATTAGCAGCTGAAGCTATGCAGTTGAGGGCGATAATCAGGACCCACTGGGAATCGGTGGGGCTGGCAACGCTAGGGGACATCTGGCAAGAGGGGACTATTTTGGATTTTGAAGTGCTTGGGGAGGAAACGGGATTACATACGGGCCAGTATATTACATATCACAGAATGGTGCAGAGAATTCGAAAAACGTGGCCCGAAACAGTATTGGAAGACGAACCAGATGCTACCATAGAGGCAATATATGATATATCGGAAGGGGGACATGAGATTTCTAGACTGTATGAGTTGGTGATGTCTAAGGTCGGGAAGGATTTGACACAATTGAGACTAGATTGGGAAGCGGAAGTAGGAGCCCCGATAGAAGATGGGATGTGGGAACGAGCCCTGGGGTACCACAAGAAGGTGCCACGGAATGCGAGACTAAAACAATTGCAATTATATATAACGCACAGAGCATACATGACACCTATGAGGATATCCAGGTTTGAAAATGCTGGGCGACAAGCATGTCCCAAATGTGATGAGGAAAAGGCGGATATGACGCCCATGTTTTGGTCATGCCCGGTCATTGAGCGTTTTCTGGCGGGAAGTAGCACAGAAACTAGCGGAAAAGGGGGTCACGATCATCATAGATACAGCTCGGGCCTGCTTGCTGGGAGGGTCCTCCAGATCGCCAAAACTTAAACATGTTGGTAAACTGAAAGATTTAGCATACGTGCTTGCAAAGCGAAGGATTGCCATGGGATGGAAATCATTAATAGCAGAATTGTTCGGAGCGATACAAGATCCAGCAGAATCTACAGAGAGTGAGACCCCGCCATGTGCGGTAAATACAGAGTGGGAAGAATAAACAGGCTCATAAAAGGGGGAGGGGGGTGCAGTGACCAAGATTGAGTATTGAACAATTGAACTGTTGTAAAATGCACTGCATGTTTGGTTGTATTGTTGTTTGGTTTGAATAAAATTAATAAAAATCTTTTAAAAAAAAGAAGTATATGGACCATATGTTTAACAGCTACCATGAGCCTGGAACCTTTTTAATAACCGTGGAGCATGCACATTCTCGCTAGGTTCCCATGATCTTTCATGTGGTCGTACCCTTTCCAGTCTATCAAGTAAAATAGTTTTGATTTGGTGATTTTTGAGTCAAGAATTTCTTTAACCTCGAACTCAGGTTCCCCGTTTACTGTGACCGGTTTCGGTGGTTTCACAACTCGTGTTCCAGGTTGCACTGGTTTCAAAAGTGAGACGTGAAACACAGGATGAATCTTCATGTGCGGGGGTAAGTCCAATTTCATAGCCACCGGATTGATAATGGCCTTAATGGTATATGGACCTAAATATCTGGGGTGGAAGGTACGAGGCCCTCTCACTGGTATGTGCTTTGACGCCAACCATACTTTATCCCCAACCTGATATCTGGGAGCTTCACTTCTATGCACGTCGGCTGATTTCTTGTACCTTTCTTTAGCTTGCTTTAGATGATCCGTTGCTTGTTTGAAGGCTTGGGAGATGGTAGTGTGCAAACCTTTCACAGCTGGCATTTCCAGAAGTTGCGGCGGGTCAAGATTGGAAGTTCGCGGGTGTAACCCGTAGATTGTATAAAAGAGACCTTGACCTGTACTGGAATGTAGGAAGTTGTTATTGGTGATCCATAAAACATCCTTCCAGCTGCCTTCAGTTTGATGTAACATGCACCTGAGATATTGCTCCAAGGTCTGGTTTGTCCTCTCTGTCTGGCCATCAGTTTGGGGATGATGACTGGTGGAATGTCTTATGTTGATTTGAGCTAACTCGCAACATTTCTTCCAGAAGCGTGAGATAAACTGGCTGCCACGGTCTGAGATCAGGATGGAAGGAAATCGATGAATTCGGACAATTTGCTCCAGAAATTCTTTAGCCAGAATTGAAGCTGAAGGCAATCCTTTTAATGGGATTAAATGGGCCATTTTCGAAAACAAATCCACCACTACTAAAATTGTGTTGAACCCGTTACAAGGAGGAAGGTCCGTTATAAAATCAAGAGATAGGGTATGCCAAGGTGTAGGTGGGATGTCTAATGGCTGAAGCAGGACTGGTGATTTTTTTTTCTGAGCCTTGTTTTGAGCGCAAACTCCACAGGATAGTACAAACTGCTTGATGTCTTTACGCCATGTCGGCCACCAAAAATGCTGTTTGACCTTGGCCTCAGTTTTTGCAATTCCAGGATGACCTTCTACTAATGAGTCATGGTAATGTGAAACAACCTTTTCCTGAAGTTCTCTGCTGGGTAGGTAGAGACATCCTTGAAAATAAGGTAATTGGTTTGTGACTGAATGGTGAGGTCTTTTGGTCAGCCAATTTATTAAGGTGTTGGAGTCCATGAGATGAGAGATTCTTTCTTGAATGTCTTCTAACGTTAGAGACAAAGTAATTCCAAAAATCTTTTCACCAGGCATGATGGGCACTGTGTCGGGATTGGCGTATTCCTCGTCTACTCTTATACGGGACAGTGCATCTGCCTTGCCATTTCGACAGCCAGGTCGGTAAGTAATTACAAAGTCAAACTCAGCAAAAAATAATGCCCATCGGAGTTGGTGGGATGATTGAGCTTTTGCCACCTTCAGGTACTGTAAATTGCAATGGTCAGTAATTACTGTGATGGTGTGCCTAGCTCCTAAAAGGTAATGCCGCCAGGCTTTGAAGGCCGCCTTGATGGCTAACAGTTCCTTGTCTGTAATAGCATAATTCAATTCGGGAGCCGTAAACGTCCGTGACCAAAAGGCTACTGGGTGCAGTTGACCAGTTTCGGGGTCCCTTTGTGAAAGGACCGCGCCCATTGCCAGACTGGAAGCATCCGTTTCGACCACGTATGGTAAATCTGGACGAGGGTGTTTCAGGATCGGGCTGAGATGAATCTTTGTTTTAGCTCCTGGAAGGCTTTCTGAGCCTCTTTGGACCATTGAAAACGCTTGTTTTTGCGCAGCAGAGTGGTGATGGGGTGCACTAGTTGCAAAAATCCTGGAATGAAACGATGATAGAAGTTTGCAAATCCGAGCATACTCTGAACTCCTTTAATGAGGTTGGCGACTGCCAGTTGAGAATGGCATCAACCTTTCATGAATCCATGCACACACCATGAGGGGTTAGGACAAATCCAAGGAACTCGACCTCAGTGACATGGAAAAAACATTTTTCCAGCTTTGCAAATAGTTTGTGTTGTCGAAATTTGTCCAAAACTGCCCGCTTGCTCTGAACAGGAGTATACCAGAATGTCATCCATGTATACTACGACACACACATCAATCATTTCTCGTGAAACATCGTTCATGAAATACTGGAACGCCGCTGGGGCGTTGCAAAGGCCAAAAGGCATCACCTGGTATTTGAACAGCCCGTATTTGGTGCGGAAAGCGGTCTTCCTTTACTGATCCGTACCAGGTGGTATGCTCCGCGGAGGTCTAACTTGGTGTAAATTCGGCATCTTCAACTTCATCCAATAGGTCAGGAATCAGAGGCAACGGATAATGGTTTTTAACAGTGACCTGATTCAATGCGCGGTAGTCGATGCAAATCCTAAGGTCACCTTCCTTTTTAGGCATGAAGAATAAGGGTGATGCCGCCGGGGACTTGGATGGGCAAATGAAACCGTTAGCTAGGTACTGGTCTAAGTAGTTTCTCAAATGCAGGTTCTCGGGCTCTGTGAGAGCATAGATTCGACCGCACGGAATCTGTGCTCCTGGTACAAGTTCGATCTGGCAGTCATATGACCTATGGGGGGGCAATGTGTTGGCTTGATCCTTTTGGAATACATCCTGATAGTCTTGATATACCAGAGGTAGGGAGTTGGTTGGTTTCATGATCGTTGTCGCTCCAGTGACCAAAGGTCCTTTAGTTGGATAACAAGTTTGAGCACAATCGACTGAGAAGGTCAGCCTCTTGGCACGCCAGTCTATGCAAGGATTGTGTGATTCTAACCATGGCATTCCCAGAATTATTTGAAATTGTGGAGCCTTGATTATATCAAACACTATGGTTTCCCGTTGACCGCCTTGGCACAAAAGAGTCATCTCTGTCGTAGAGTGCGTTACTGGACCCGAAGCGATTTCAGTTCCGTCGACTGTGGTGACTACGTCTGTTGTTGCCTTTTCGCAAAGGGAATGGTTCATCCTCGAAGCCAATTCTTGATCCATATAATTTCCAATGGCTCCACTGTCAATGCATGCTCTGACTGCATGCATTCGAGATGGTTGTTGGTGGTTTAGGTGCGAGGTATGGGAATCCTTCTTTTCGCTCGGCAAGCGGACCTCTACGCCTGCCGGGTGGAGAAGTGTTCCGGCTCAGACTCTGTTTCGACCTTACCAGCGACTCCTACTGCCTTTTTAGGAGGCTTCACTGGGCACTCTCGAAGGAAATGGTTGGCTGACCCGCAATACAAACACAGTTGTTGTCTTCTTCTATTCCTTTTAGCCTTGGATAGCGGCCCACGCACTCCTCCGATTTGCATGGGTTCCGACACGTCGGTGGCCTTGGAGGCGTTTTCCTTGGGGCGTACAAATACCCTAGAATCGATTCTAGCACGATCTGCCTTACGGTTCTGCAGTCTGTGATCTAGCTGGACCACCAAGTCTATGTATTCAGCACAGTCTCTGGGTGGGTTAACCACTTGAGCTAAAACGTCCTTTAACTCCACTCTCAGACCGCAGTAAAACAGCATTGTTCTTTTGTCATCTGGCCAATCAGTTTCCACAACAACTCTATTGAAGGTCGCAATGTATGTTAGCAGATCCTGGTTGCCTTGATGCAAAGACAAAAGCTCATTGTCCAATGCCTGACCTTGGCAGCGCCGGGCAAACAGCTTCTCCATATCACAGCTCCTGGGAGGACCACCAGAAACTGGATTGCTTGATGCAGTGGGTACCGTTGACCCCACCCCAGGTAGCAGCGTTTGCCCCGCCTGTGACTGGAGCAACTGTCTGGCGAGATCGTCGGTGCGGTCCTTGGCTACAATCAGTTCTCTTCGTAAGACATTGGTTTCCTGTCTAGCTGAATGTACCTCGGCCCCGAGTTCCCCCAAAAGCTGAGCTAGCTGATCCGTTTCCGAGGTTTCCATGGCACCCAGGTAGAGAATGTGTGTAAGGCTTTGCGTTCTGTCACGCTCACCTGGTCTCCATGGGAGCGTGCTCGTGTTCGCAGGATGATGTCTTCACTGGTGTTGCTCTGCTTAAATGAGGGTGCTAGCTTGCATCTTCCCTTCGTTCTTGCCTCAGGAGATGTTCGCCTGCAAGTCGAAACAAGATATTCGCCAACTGAATAGAGCTGGTTTTGGTTTTTACCTCCTTTCGATTTTCCTTCTCTTCCTCTGGCTCACCTTGGTTTTTTAAAGGGTGAGCTCTCCGTCCTGCACACTCTGGCAGGGGCGCGGTTACACTGTCGTTCCAGGATCAAGTTACTTCACTGATCCGATGGAGGTTTCTGAAGTGGAAGAACCGGAGTAAGCAGGTAAGTCTCTAATGCAATAACTCCTTGGAAAAGCTGCTTTAAGTCTTTCTGCTCAAGGTATCTAATGTCCGTTCTTGTCTTTCAGGTGTGCCATTAAGCAGCTTTCGGATGATGGGATGACTCTTCTGACAATGATGAGCAGGATTCCTGCCGGTAAGTATAGCGCTGTGCGGGATGCGCTAATTGTTCGCTTTATTTAGCTTTCCTTTGCGGTGTGCGACTAACCTGCTTTGTTTTTTCTGTACGGCAGGTGCGGCGCAATTCCAGGAAGAAGATGGAAGAACCGTTTGATGGTGTCGAGTGGCGGCGCGATGCAGAATGATGGAGAACTGCTCGATGGAGTTCCTGGTGGTCGCCGATTCAGGTGAGTAGTTAACCGAGAGGGTACCTTCTGTTCGGTTCTTCTACAGATGCAGCGGTCCGTGGGTAAGAAGAAGGCGAGGTCAGGATGTTCTGCAGGTAAGGCCTTCAATGCGTGAATAACTCCTGTTCTTCTCTTTTCACAGGTGCCGATGGATAGAAGACTCTGGACGGGCGTGGGAGAAGGGAAGCAAGAGCTGGACTGACACAGTGAGCGTTACGCTGTAGCAGTGCAGAATAACGCGAAGCGTGTTCAGTTTGCAGGGTGTGGTTTAAATAGCCTTGCAAGTAGTTCCAGGAAAGTAGTCCCCTTAACTGTATCCTGCCTCTCAGGTAAAATAGTCCCAAGCCACACCCTGTACTGAATTGCTCAGCATCTCAGAGCCAAGTATATGGACCATATGTTTAACACCTAACATGAGCCTGGCGCCAGCACTGAGTCCAGGTAAGCCTAGCTGGGGCCTGAGAAATCCCCAAGGAAGCCAGAGGCAGGGATGGGCTCGCCAGTTTCAGGGTTTTTGGAGCATGCACCATGACAGTTGAATAGAACTTTGAAGAGAGTTCAAGATGACGTGAAACTGTTGAGAGGTAAAAGGGTGGGGTCCGTGCAGTCCACCCGCAGGATTCAACATGGCAGGCAGTTTGGCCACCTGGAATGGTGGATGCCCTCGCGGGACTGCTGCCCGAGTACACCCAGCCCTGCAGGGTGCATTTCCTTGGTGGTGGTGCACCGTGTCTGGGTCGGCTGGGAAGGCCCCAGGGGGCAGGTGGCTCTCTGCTCTGACAGCAGTTTTGCTGTGTCTGCAGGGACGAGGGAGATTGACCGCCACCGCGCCCTTCTCCAGCAACCGTCCTGGCCTCTCTTGGGGGTCACCAGGGCTCCTGATGTGACTGTTGACTGTGGGGACTGCCCTCAGTGCGCCCGACAACATTGTGCTGCCAGGCGGGCCCATGAAGCGCGCCATGGGTCTGAGGTGTTAGGGAGAATTCTCCAGAATGGCTAATTTTCCTTACCTACTGATTCCCGCAGCAGCTTTGCTGGATTTCTAGGATTTCTTTTTTTTACCTGGTAAGAGTGAGCCTTTTTTCCCACTCTTACATATGTTTTAGGCTATGTGTGTACATGTTTGTGTTCATAGACTGTGGAGCCTCACCTACTCCATAGGCATCATCTTTTTACTGTGTGTCACACAGCACCATTAGTGCAGTGACACAGGGTTGTCTTCTAGACTTCCCACTTCAAACTCCATTTTGTGGGACTGACTACTGTCTCCCAAAACATGTAAAGTTAGCATTGAATTTATTAGTCTTTTTAAATTCACAGACCCAGTACAAACTATCTTACATAGAGTACTGGAAAGGGTTAATAGTTATCCATTTTTGTCTGTCTCTCATGGAACATTATTTTGTTCCCCTTTCAATAAGATTTGGCTGGTGGCAGTGGTATCTACCATTTATTTCCTACCGGGGTCTATGTAAATAGCCTTGGTACTGTTTTAGGCTATGTTAGTAGCCTCGATCTTAAACCCACTGGACCACATTTACTTTTATTTGGTTCTGGCTGGGTTTATTAGCCATTTCTTTTTGTAAAGGTCTTTCTCGTGTTTTGATCTGCGCGCCAAACCAGGTTTGGTTCCTTTGTTCGCCGTCCTTTGGCGGGCTTCTGCACAGAAGCCCTATTTATGCGCCTGAGTGTCTGCGGTGGACAGGATGTGAGGGAGGGGTTTTAGGCCCCCTGCACAGGGTCTCCTTGGAGACCCAAGTCGCACTCTTGTTTGATTGGCTAGGTGACTGTCCTGCCAGGACAGTCACCCTGCCGTGTGATTGACAGCCAGGCTGTGTGAATGGGGGAAACTGCATAAAAAGCAGGTCTCTGGGACTTGGAAGGTAGAGTCGC